>NW_027650253.1:0-125354 GCF_965287045.1 Carcharhinus amblyrhynchos | reverse complement strand
GTGAGGGGACTGTCCCTTTAAGGGGGGGTGCGCGCATGCGCTGTCGGCCTGCGGCCTAGCTCAGGCCCCGGGTTTGGTTGGTGAGGCTCCGCCCGCGGCCCCGGGCCCATGGCGCTGACTCGGCTCCGCTGGGGCCCCGCGGCCGCGCTGCTGTCCCGGGGGAACCGGCGGGCGCTGTCCCGCCCTCCCGCCCCTTTCCAACCCAACCGGGTGGCGGTGCTGAGTAAAACCACCCGCCTGGAGTTCGAGACAGAGCGGAGCGGAGAGAGAGAGGGGAGAGAGTCCGAGAGACTGGAGGAGAGGGTGAGGGTGAGGGTGAGGGTGAGGGTGAGGGGGGGGGGGAGGGGGGGGAGGAGGGAGAGGGTGAGGGTGAGGGGGGGGGAGGGGGGGGAGGAGGGGTGAGGGTGAGGGGGGGGGGAGGAGGGGGGGGTGGGGGGGGGAGGAGGGGGGGGTGAGGGGAGGGGGGGTGAGGGGAGGAGAGGGTGAGGGGAGGAGAGGGTGAGGGGGGGGGGAGGGGGGGGAGGAGAGGGTGAGGGGAGGAGAGGGTGAGGGGGGGGAGGGGGGGAGGAGAGGGTGAGGGGGGGGAGAGGGGAGGGGGGGGGAGGGGAGGGGGGGAGGGGAGGGGGAGGGAGGGGGGGGAGGAGAGGGGGAGGGGGAGGGGGGGGAGGAGAGGGGAGGGGGGGGAGGGGGGGGAGGAGAGGGGGAGGGGGGAGGGGGGGAGGAGAGGGGGAGGGGGGAGGGGGGGGAGGAGAGGGTGAGGGGGGAGGGGGGGGAGGAGAGGGTGAGGGGGGAGGGGGGTGAGGGGGAGGGGGGGTGAGGGGGGAGGGGGGGAGGGGGGGTGAGGGTGGGGGGGGAGGAGAGGGTGAGGGTGGGGGGGAGGGGAGGGTGAGGGGGGAGGGGAGGGTGAGGGTGGGGGGGAGGGGTGAGGGTGGGGGGAGGAGAGGGTGAGGGGGGAGGGGGGGAGGAGAGGGTGAGGGGGGAGGGGGGGAGGAGAGGGTGGGGGGGGAGGGGGGGTGAGGGTGGGGGGGGGAGGGGGGGAGGAGAGGGTGGGGGGGGAGGGGGGGAGGAGAGGGTGGGGGGGAGGAGAGGGTGGGGGGGGAGGGGGGGAGGAGAGGGTGGGGGGGGGAGGGGGGGGAGGAGAGGGTGAGGGGGGGGAGGGGGGGGAGGAGAGGGTGAGGGGGGGGAGGGGGGGGAGGAGAGGGTGAGGGGGGGGAGGGGGGGGAGGAGAGGGTGAGGGGGGGGAGGGGGGGGAGGAGAGGGTGAGGGGGGGAGGGGGGGGAGGAGAGGGTGAGGGGGGGAGGGGGGGTTGGGGGGTAGGAGAGGGGGAGGGGGGGTAGGGGAGGGTGAAGGGGGGGGAGGGGGAGGGTGAAGGGGGGGGAGGGGAGGGGGTGGGGGAGGGGGAGGGGGTGGGGGAGGGGAGGGTAAGGGGAGCGGGGTGGGGGGGGGGGTTTGGGGCTGAGAGAGAGGGTGGGGGGGTTGGGGCTGAGAGAGGGGGTGGGGGTGTTTTTCTGGCCTGTTGTCTGTTCTGCCTCATGCATCGTGTCTTTGCAGCTTGCCACAAAGGGATCGAGTTACAGTGGATTACTTGAACGACACCGTGTTCACAACACCAATGTGCAGCGAGTGGTGGACTCTCTGCGGTAAGGACAACACTTCATCTCCTTTGGAAATATCAGTTTCTGAATATTATCTTCCAAATCTCTGTGGAGAGGGGATAGTGTGAGAGTACAGCAGGGGAATAAAACCAGAGCTACAGACCTAATACAGCAAAACCTTCACCACAATAACCCTGGACAAATTTAGTTAGCATTTTGTAGAATATATTGCAATAACTGGAAAACCATTGTGCATTCGGTAAATGACGAAACACCTTCTCATCTCAGTGTTAAATTAGCACCTCTTTATTCTGAGACTCTGCCCTCTGGTCCTAATCTCTATCATGAGGGGAAACTTCTCTCTGCATTTACCCTGTCAGGCTTCTCAAGAATCCAGTATGTTTCAGTGAGATCACCTCTGTCTTCTAAATTCCAGTGAGTAGAGACCCAGCCTGAACAATTCCTCCATATCAGGGATCATCCCAGTGAACTGCCTCCAATGAAACAAAGTCTTTCCTTAAAGAAGAGGACCAAAACTGCTCCCAGTGCTGCAGATGTATCTACCTGATTTCTGGAGGCCATTCCATTATGTGATATTACAGCTAACAGTACTAGAGAGGAGGTAGTTAAATATATTACCCAATTCACACAAATCCAATCAGATCAGGGATCCAATCTTACATCAAAATTATTCAGGGAAGTTGTGGATTGCTTTGAAGCAAAGCAATTTAAATCATCTGGGGTATACTGGCACTGGAGGGGGTGCAGAGCAGATTCACTAGGTTAATTCCGGAGTTGAAAGCATTGGTTTATGAGGAGAGACTGAGTAGACTGGGGCGATGCTCATTTGGAATTCAGAAGAATGAGGGGAGATCTTATAGAAGTGGAGAGATGGGTTAGTAAGTTCACCGATGACACGAAGGTTGGTGGTGTTGTGGATAGTTTGGAGGGATGTCAGAAGTTGCAGCAGGACATAGATAGGATGCAAGACTGGGCGGAGAAGTGGCAGGTGGACTTCAACCCAGACAAGTGTGTGGTGGTTCACTTTGGCAGGTCAAATGGGATGACGGGATATAATATTAAGGGTAAGACTCTCAGCAGTGTGGAAGATCAGAAAGACCTTGGGGTCCGGGTTCATAGGACTCTCAAATCAGCTACGCAGATGGAGGATGTGGTCAAGAAGGTGTATGGTGTACTGGCCTTCATTAATCGAGGGATTGAGTTTAGGAGTCAGGAGATAATGCTGCAACTTTATAAGACCCTTGTCAGGCCTCACTTGGAGTACTGTGTGCAGTTCTGGTCACCTCTTTACAGGAAGGATGTGGAAGCTATTGAAAGGGTGCAGAGGAGATTTACAAGGATGTTGCCTGGATTGGGGAGCATGCCTATGAGGATAGGTTGAGGGAGCTCGGTCTTTTCTCCTTAGAGAGAAGGAAGATGAGAGGTGACCTGATAGAGGTGTATAAGATGTTGAGAGGTATTGATCGAGTGGATTCTCAGAGGCTATTTCCCAGGGCTGAAATAGTTGCTACGAGAGGACACAGGTTTAAGGTGCTGGGAAGCAAGTACAGAAGAGATGTCAGGGTAAGTTTTTCACTCAGAGGGTGGTGAGTGAGTAGAATTGGCTACCGTCGGTGGTGGTAGAGGCGAACTCACTGGGGTCTTTTAAGAGACTTCTGGATGAGTACATGGGATTTAATGGGATTGAGGGTTATAGAACATAGATAGAACATAGAACATTACAGCGCAGAACAGGCCCTTCGGCCCACGATGTTGCGCCGACCAGTTACAAAAACAATGACCCACTAGCCTATACCAATCCCTTTTCGTCCATAAACCTATCCAGAGATCTCTTAAACGCCCCCAAACTAGACGCATTTACAACTGCAGCAGGCAGGGCATTCCAATCCCTCACCACCCGCTGGGTAAAGAACCTACCCCTGACATCCGTCCTGTAGCTACCCCCCCTTAATGGGTAAGTCTAGTAGGTAGCAGTGTTCGGCGCAACTTGTGGGCCGAAGGGCCTGTTTGTGCTGAGGTTTTCTATGTTCTATGCTCTATGTTCTAGAAATTTATAAGATTATGAAGGGAATAGGTAAGATAGAAGCAGGGAAGTTGTTTTCACTGGTAGATAAAACTAGAACTAGGGGGCATGGCCTCAAAATAAGAAGAAGCAGATTTAGGACTGAGTTGAGGAGGAACTTCTTCACACAAAGGGTTGTGAATCTGTGGAATTCCCTGCCCAGTGGAGCAGTTGAGGTTCCCTCATTGAATGTTTTTAAGGATAGATAAATTTTTGAACAGTAAAGGAATTAAGGGTTATGGTGAGCGGGCGGGTAAGTGGAGCTGAGTCCATGAAAAGATCAGCCATGATCTTACTGAATGGAGGAGCAAGATCGAGGGGCTGAATGGCCGACTCCTGCTCCTAATTCAAACTGCAGGGAGCATCAGAACATGGGGCATCAATCTTTCTGGACCAGTTGAGGGTCTATAGTCAGGATTATCCAAAGGATTGGGATAAAGGAATTCCATTTGTACTCTTTGCTAATAGGGTTGCAGTTTATGAATCAACCAAGTTCACTCCATTTGAACTGATTTTTGGTCATGTGGGTAAGAGGACCACAGAGAGATTCCGGAGAAATTAGTGACTGCGCGCTCTGAGACCACACTGTTAGACTACATGTCAAACTTTAAAGAGAGGTTGACGAAGGCTGCTGAGTTGGGTAGACAGCATTTAAAAGTGGCAAAGCACACAATGAGGAAAGAAATCAAAAATTCATAGTTTTGTTTGTGGGCACAAAAGATTAATATTATTACCAATAGGAGGTGAAACTTTAAAAAAACATAAGAAATAAGAACATAAGAAATAGGAGCAGGAGTAGGCCATCTAGCCCCTCGAGCATGCCCCGCCATTCAATAAGATCATGGCTGATCTGTCGTGGCTCAGATCCACATTCCCGCCCTCTCCCCATAACCCTTAATCCCCTCTCTTATCAAAAACCCATCAACCCGCGTCTTAAAAATATTTAGCGAGGCAGCCTCCACCACTTCAACGGGCAGAGAATTCCAGAGATTCACCACCCTTTGAGTGAAGAAGTTCCTACTCAACTCCGTTCTAAACCGCCCCCCCTTTATCTTGAGGCTGTGCCCCCTAGTCCTACTGTCCTTTCTGTGCGAGAAGAGTCTCTCCACCTCTATCCTATCCATCCCATTCATCATCTTATATGTCTCAATGTGATCTCCCCTCATTCTTCTAAACTCTAACAAGTACAAGCCTAGTTTATTCAGCCTCTCCTCATAGCTCAACCCCCTCAACTCCAGTATCAGCCTAGTAAACCTCCTCTGCACTCCCTCCAAGGCCAAAATATCCTTGCGTAAGTGCGGCGACCAAAACTGCACACAGTACTCCAGCTGTGGCCTCACCAGTGCCCTATACAGCCGCAGCAAGACCTCCCTACTTTTATATTCAATCCCCCTCGCTATGAAGGCCAGCATCCCATTTGCCTTCCTGACCACCTGCTGCACCTGCAGGCTGGGTTTTTGCGACTCATGCACAAGGACCCCGAGGTCCCTCTGCACCATCACCTGCTGCAGTTTTTCGCCACGTAAGTAATAGTCCTTCCTATCATTATTCCTACCAAAGTGGACCACCTCACACTTGCCAACATTAAATTCCATTTGCCAGTTCCTGGCCCATTTGCCCAGCCTATCTAGATCCTTCTGCAGACTCTTCACATCCTCCGCACAATTTGCCGTTCCACCAATCTTCGTGTCATCAGCAAATTTCGACACCATACACTCGGTTCCCTCCTCCAGATCATCTGTATAAATGGTAAATAGCTGAGGCCCCAGCACCGACCCCTGGGGCACTCCACTAGTCACCAACCGCCAATCCGAATAGCACCCATTGACCCCCACTCTCTGCCTCCTATTTGACAGCCAATCCTCTATCCACACTAACACCCTACCCCCAACTCCATGCCCCCTGACCTTCTGCAATAACCTCTTGTGAGGCACCTTGTCAAACACCTTCTGAAAATCAAGAAAGACCACAGCCACTGGCTCTCCTCTATCCACCGCCCTAGACACATCCTCATAGAACTCCAGTAAATTCGTCAGACACAACTTCCCTTTAACGAAACCGTGCTGCGTCTGCTCTATCAAGCAATTCCCCTCAAGATGTCTCGCTATTTCCTCCTTGATGACGGATTCTAACATTTTACCTACAACAGACGTTAAACTAACCGGCCTATAATTCCCTGCCTTCTGCCTGGCACCCTTCTTAAACAACGGCGTAACATTAGCCGTTTTCCAATCTTCCGGCACTTCCCCGGAATCCAGCGACGTTTGGAAAATAACCACCAAGGCATCCACTATCACCGCCGCCATTTCTTTCAGAACCCTTGGGTGCATTCCATCCGGTCCTGGGGACTTGTCCATAATCAGTCCCTTCAGTCTGTCGAGCACCACCTCTCTAGTAACAATAATGTCATTTAGGCCCTCCATTCCTACCACCTTTCCATCGCTAACACCCGGCAAATTATTCACGTCCTCCTCCGTGAAGACCGAAACAAAAAAGTTATTCAAGGCCTCAGCCATTTCCTCATCCCCTACCACTAAGTCCCCCCTCTCATCCTCTAAGGGTCCAACGTTCACCCTAGCCAGCCTCTTCCTTATGTATTTATAAAAACTCTTGCTATCCTTTTTTATATTAAGCGCTAGCCCAGCTTCATAGTTTATCCTACCCTTCTTTATCAACTTCTTTATCAACTTCTTTGTCGACATTTAAACCTCTCCCAATCCTCTTCTCGCCCACTACTCTTAGCTACTCTAAATGCCTCCGCTTTTAATTTAACACTTTCCTTCACCTCCTTCGTTATCCACGGCTTATTACCTCTCCTCCTACGGTCCTTTTTAACCATCGGAATAAATTTCTGCTGAGCACCAAGAAAGATCTCGTTAAAGATCCTCCACTGCCCCTCAGCAGACCTACCTTCCAACGCGCTCCCCCAGTCCACATTCGCCAATTCTTCTCTCATCCTACCGTACTCCCCTCTGTTCAAACAAAGGACGCGTGTCCGGGAACCCACTTTCTCCTCCTCCATCTGCACCAGAAACTCCACCATACAATGATCACTCTCCCCAAGAGGATCCTTCACCACAAGTTCCCTAATTCTACCCGCCTAATTACATAGCACCAGATCCAAGATAGCTCGCTCCCTCGTCGGCTCCAACACACACTGTTCAAGGAAACTATCCCGGCAGCATTCCAAGAACTCCTCCTCGAGCCCACCGCGTCCAACATGGGTCGACCAATCAATATGTAGATTGAAATCCCCCATAATTATCGCCGTCCCATTCCTGCACGCCGCACTTATTTGCGCGTTAACAGCCTGCCCCACCTCCAGATCATTATTCGGGGGCCTATAGACCACACCCACCAGCGTCTTCCTCCCTTTACTGTTCCTAATCTCCACCCACAACGATTCCACTTTCTGCTCTTTGGTTCCTATATCATCCCTTACTACCACCCTGATGCTATCCTTAATCAGCAGAGCTACGCTCCCCCCCTTTTTCCTCCCGCCTATCCTTCCTAAACACTTGATACCCCTGGACATTCAGCTCCCAGTCCCTGTCACCTTGCAGCCACGTCTCTGTAATGGCCACCAGATCATATCCATTTGTGCTGATCTGCGCCACCAGCTCATCCACTTTCTTCCGAATGCTTCATGCATTTAGATAAAGTGCCTTCATCCCAGCCTTCACCTGGACCCTATTTGCCGGAACGCCACCAACCATACTCACGCCCCCTACTCCTTTTATTATTGGGACATCCTCGGCCTCTTCCCTTACCTGTACCCTCTCCTTTACTTTAGACCCTGTAATGTCACCTATCCTCGCGCACTCGGTTCAGGCAGTAGTCAGAGATAACCACCTTGTCGGTTCTACTTTTTAATTCCGTTCCCAGCTTTTCATACTCCCCAGATCCTCAGTTCGCATTTTGCCTACGTCGTTGGCACCCACATGTACCACAACGACCGGATTCTCACCCTCCCACTTCAGGTTCCTCTGCAGCCCAGATGCGACATCCCGGACCCGAGCACCAGGCAGACAACACACCTTGCTGTGCACTTTGTCATTGTGACAAAGGACAGTGTCAATACCCTTAACCACATTATCCCCAATTACTACTACGTTCCTTATCACCTTCTCCTTGCCTATGTCCTGTGTCTGCATCACTGTACCGTGTGCAGTTTGCTCACCAACCTCACAACCCTCGTTCTTGTCCACACTGGAAGCAAGAGCCTCAAACCTGTTATGCAGATTGAGAGGCTGAGGCATTCGGTCCCCACCCTCCTTCCTCCAGCAAGGTTTAGTGGGCCTTATTAAATTGAAAGAAAATTGAGGTGAATTGTTTGATAAGAAAACCAGCTAGAAGGAGGACTCAGTCATTGGAATATGTGAAACAAAGAGTAGGAATTAATGGGTGCTTTTTAAATTGGCAGGCAAAGTTTTTCTGTTTTACTCCACAGGTGCTTCGGTCTGCCTTGTTGCCCAACAAGGGACTTACACGCGGTGGGTTGTGCGAGGGCTGCTCTTGGATGTTTCAAGAGTAGCCTAGTGCTTCACGTTGTCAGTGTAAGCTTAAACTGGACCAGATGCTGGGCAACACGACAGCTCAGTGACTATCACTGTTTGCTGTGTGGATACATGGATTTGGGCCGGTGTCTGTGGGAGTTTGCGCATTCTCCCCGTGCTTGCGTGGGTTTTCTCCGGGTGCTCCGGTTTCCTCCCACACCCCAAAGATGTGCTCTTAGGCTAATTGGTATGACAAATTGTCCCTAAATTAGTCTCCCCTTAATCTGGTTTCCAATGGGGGTACCGTAAGCAGACATGGGTCAAGGGTGGAGGAGGAAAAGCACATTGTTAAAATGGCGGAGTGGATTCGTTGGGCCGAAGTGCCTGTTTACCATACTGTGTTGTTCTTTGTAACTGGTGGGGTGCAACAGGGATCGGTGCTGGGACCCCAGCTATTCACAATATATATTAATGATTTGGATGAGGGAACAAAATGTAACATCTCAAAGTTTGCAGATGATACTGAGTTGCGTAGGAGGCGGAACTGTGACGAGGGTGTAGAGATCCTTCAGGATGATCTGGATATCCTGAGCTGGGTGAGTGGGCAAATCAATGGCTGATGCAGTATAATTTGGATAAGTGTGAGGTTATTCACTTTAGAAACAAAAACAAGGCGGCAGATTACTACCTGAATGGCTGTAAGTTGGGAGAGGGGAGTGTGCAGAGGGACCTGGGTGTCCTTGTGTACCAGTCACTGAAGGTAAGCGTGCAGGTACAGCAGGCAGTAAAGCAGGTGAATGGTACGTTGGCCTTCACTGTGAGAGATTTTGAGTACAGGAGCAGGGATGTGTTGCTGCAATTATACAGGGCCTTGGTGAGGCCACACTTAAACATTGACTGCGATTCTCCCATCATGACCTGCATCTTTTCTGGGGGGACAGGGGTGTCAGGGCTGGCCCAGGAATTGATTTGGGGGTTATGATCGGGCCATGGGGGCGGGGGTACTGGAGGGGAGATCCCGGGCTGGCCAGCAAACAGGGAGACTGACAGATTGGGGCCACTGCGCGTGCACAGAGTTCCGGACTGTCAAAGTCCAGCGTGAATAGACCTCCCTCCCTCCCTCCCTCCCTCCCTCCCCCCCCCCCTCCCCCCCTCCCTCCCTCCCTCCCTCCCTGCACTGACAAAACAGTGGTGAACTAGGACAGTTTTCCCACCAATTCAGCACCTTCAGGAGAATCGCCCCCATTGTACGGTTTTGGTCTCCTTTTCTGAGGAAGGGTGTTCTTGCTCTCGAGGGAGGACAGCAACGGTTTACCAGGCTGATTCCAGGGATGGAGGGACTGACGTATGAGGAGAGGTTGACTAGATTAGGATTGTTTTCGCTGGAGTTCAGATGGTATTCACGGTGGAAAGTGATCTGGGAGGTTGTACTACAGGTTTGCGGCAGACTGAAAAGATTGAGTTTGTGGATATTGAGGAGGAGGATGTGGTGGAACTTTTGAATTCTATCAAGATAGATAAGTCGCCGGGACCAGATGGGATGTACCCCAGGTTACTGTGGGAGGCGAGGGAAGTGATTGCAGAGCCCCTGGCGATGATCTTTGCATCGTTGATGGAGACGGGCGAGGTTCTGGAGGTTTGGAGGATTGCGGATGTGGTTCCTATTTTCAAGAAAGGGAACAGGGATAGCCCGGGAAATCACCGACCGGTGAGTCTAGCCTCAGTGGTTGGTAAGTAGATGGAGAGGATTCTGAGGGACAAGATTTATGAGCATTTAGAAAAGTTTAGAACGATCAGAAAGTCAGCACGGCTTTGTCAAGGGCAGGTCGTGCCTAACGAGCCTAGTTGAGTTCTTTGAAAATGTGACTGAACACGTTGACAAAGGAAGAGCGGTGGACGTGGTTTACATGGACTTCAGCAAGGCGTTTGATAAGGTCCCCCATGCAAGACTTCTTGAGAAGGTGAGAGGGCATGGGATCCAAGGGCCTTTGGCCTTGTGGATCCAGAACTGGCTTGCCTGCAGAAGGCAGAGAGTGGTTGTGGATGGGTCTTTTTCTGCATGGAGGTTGGTCACCAGTGGAGTGCCCCAGGGATCTGTTCTAGGACCCTTGCTGTTTGTCATTTTCATAAATGACCTGGATGAGGAAGTGAAGGGATGGGTTAGTAAGTTCGCCGATGATACGAAGGTCGGTGGCGTTGTGGATAGTCTGGAGGGATGTCAGAAGTTGCAGCAGGACATAGATAGGATGCAAGACTGGGCGGAGAAGTGGGAGATGGACTTCAACATGGATAAATGTGTAGTGGTCCATTTTGGCAGGACCAACAGGATGCAGGAGTACAATATCAAGGGTAGGAGTCTTAGCAGTGTTGAAGAGCAGAAGGATATTGGGGTCCGGGTCCAAAGGACTCTTAAATCAGCCTCGCAGGTGGAAGATGTGGTCAAGAAGGCGTATGGTGTACTGGTCTACATTAATCGAGGGATTGCGTTTAGGAGTCGGGAGGTAATGCTGCAACTTTATAGGACCCTTGTCAGACCCCACTTGGAGTACTGTGCGCAGTTCTGGTCGCCTCACTACAGGAAGGATGTGGAAGCTATTGAGAGGGTGCAGAGGAGATTTACAAGGATGTTGCCTGGATTGGGAGGCATGCCTTATGAAGATAGGTTGAGGGAGCTGGGACTCTTCTCCCTGGAGAGACGAAGGTTGAGAGGCGACCTGATAGAGGTTTATAAAATGTTGAGAGGAATAGATAGGGTGGATTCTCGTAGGCTATTTCCCAGGGCTGAAACGGTCGCTACGAGAGGACACAGGTTTAAGGTGCTGGGAAGCAAGTACAGAGGAGATGTCAGGGATAAGTTTTTCACTCAGAAGGTGGTGAGTGAGTGGAATCGGCTGCCGTTGGTGGTGGTAGAGGCGAACTCGCTGGGGTCTTTTAAAAGACTTCTGGATGAGTATATGGGATTTAATGGGATTGGAAGTTACAGAAAGGTCTATGGCTTGGTAGGTATAGATGTGATCGGCGCAACTTGTGGGCCGAAGGGCCTGTTTGTGCTGTAGTGTTCTATGTTCTAAATGAGGGGGGGATCTCACAGAGACTTATAAAATTCTAACAGGACTATACAGGGTAGATGCAGGGAGGATGGTCCCAATGGTGGGGGTGTCCAGAACTAGGGGTCATAGTCTGAGGATTCAGGGTAGACCATTTAGGACAGAGATGAGACATTTTGTCAACCAAAGAGTGGTGATTCTGTGGAATTCATTACCACAGGAAGTTGCTGATGCCAAAACATTGAATGCATTCAAGAGGAGGTTGGATATAGCACTTGGGGCAAATGGGATCAAAGGTTATGGGGAGAAAGTAGATTTAGGCTATTGAAGTGGACGGCACGGTGACGCGGTGATTAGTAATGCTGTGTCTCAGCACCAGTGGCCCAGGTTCAATTCCCCACTTGGGTCACTGTCTGTGTGGAGTTTGCACTTTCTCCCCATGTCTGCGTGGGTTTCCTCCGGGTGCTCCAGTTTCCTTCCACAGACCAAAGATGTGCAGGTTAGGTTGATTGGCCATGCTAAATTGCTGCTTAGTATCAGGGGGATTAGCAGGGTAAAGCCATTGGGTTACGGATTGGGGCCTGGTGGGGTGTGGTCAGTACAGACTCGATGGGCCGAATGACCACCTTCTGTATTACAGGGATTAATGATTCTCTGATCATGTGTGACTGATGAATGTGGAGCAGACTGGAAGGGTTGAAAGACCTCCTCCTGCTCTTATCTTCTCTGTTTCTTTACACACACTATTTTGATAAGGAAGGAAAGCAGGAGAATGTGTTAGTTGTTACAACTCAGAATGAAAAAACAAATGAAGGTGATTCTGAATTTGATAATGAGAATCCTACAGTGCAGAATGAGACCATTCGGCCCATTGAGTCTGCAATGACTATAATCCCCGATTCCCGTAACCCCACATATTTACCCTGCTAATCCCCCTGATACTAGGGTCAATTTAGTAGATTGGATAATGAATTAGTTATCAGAAATTGGGATAAATTAGTTACTTTCCAGAAGAAAATGAAAATGACCTGTTATTGTAATTGCATGGCGATTATATGTAGGAACAGATTGGGAAGATAAAAGTTCGACATGATGTACTTGTAGAAAATGCCGTTCCAATGAAGCAACGTATCTACGGACTTGATCCACTCCAGGTAGCACAGATTCAGAAGGACAAGTGCCTCACAAACCTTATCGAGTTTTTTGAAAAGGTGACCAAAGAGGTGGATAAGGGTAAGGCAGTTGATGTGGTGTATATTGGATTTTAGCAAAGCGTTTGATAAGGTTCCCCATGGTAGGCTACTGCAGAAAATGCAGATGCATGGGATTGAGGGTGATTTAGCAGTTTGGATCAGGAATTGGCTCGTTGATAGAAGACGGAGGGTGGTGGTTGATGGGAAATATTCAACCTGGAGTTCAGTTACAAGTGGTGTACCTCAGGGATCTGTTTTGGGGCCACTGCTGTTTGTCATTTTTATAAATGACCTGGCTGAGGGTGTAGAAGGATGGATTAGTAAATTTGCTGACGATACCAAAGTCGGAGGAGTTGTAGACAGTGAGGATGGATGTTACAGTTTGCAGAGGGACATAGATAAGCTGCAGAGCTGGGCTGAGAGGTAGCAGATGGAGTTTAATACGGAAAAGTGTGAGGTGATTCACTTTGGTAAGAGTAACAGGAGTACAGAATATAGGGCTAATGGAAGGACTCTTAGTAGCGTTGACAAGCAGAGAGATCTCGGGGGTACATGTGCATAGATCCCTGAAAGTTGGCACCCAGGTTGATAAAGTTGTTAAGGCGTACGGTGTGTTAGCTTTTATTGGTAGAGGGATTGAATTTCGGAGCCGTGAGGTCATGTTACAACTGTACAAAACTCTGGTGTAGCTGCACTTGGAGTATTGCGTACAGTTCTGGTCGCCGCATTATAAGAAAGATGTGGAAGCATTGGAAAGGGTGCAGAGGAGGTTTACCAGGATGTTGCCTGGTATGGTGGGAAGGTCTTATGAGGAAAGGCTGAGGGACTTGAGGTTATTTTCATTAGAGAAGAAGGTTAAGAGGTGACCTAATTGAGGCATACAAGATGATCAAAGGATTGGATAGGGTGGACAGTGAGAGCCTTTTACCTGGGATGGTGATGGCTAACACGAGGGGACATAGCTTCAAATTAAGGGGTGGTAATTATAGGACAGATGTCAGAGGTAGGTTCTTTACTCAGAGGGTAGTAAGGTCGTGGAATGCCCTGCCTGCAGCAGTTGTGGACTCACCAACTTTAAGGGCGTTCAAATGGTCAGTGGATCGGCATATGGATAACATTGGAATAGTTTAGGTTAGAGGGTGATTAGATTGGTTCCACTGGTCGGCGCAACATCGAGGGCCGAAGGGCCTGCACTGCGATGTGATGCTATGTGTACTAAGTTGATGCTTGTGCAGTCTGAGATACAGCAGTCACAAATCTTGATTCAACACTGCAGAGGATTGGTGGATAACTCTGAATCTCAGTTAATGAAGACTCAAATCAAGATGGATCAGTGCAATGGAAAACAGGCAAAGACAGCAAAGGAGAACCAATTATTGAATAATGATGTGAATAAGGAAAATGAGGAGGTGCAAAGACAGATAGAGAACAGTACAGCACAGGAACAGGCCCTTTGGCCCTCCAAGCCTGCACTGATCATGTTGTCCTATCTAAACCAACTGCCTGTATCTCTCTATATCCCGTCTGTTCGTGTGTCTATCCAGGTAAGTCTTAAATGTGGCTAACGTATCTACCTCAACCACCTCACTTGGCAGTGCGTTCCAGGTCCCACCACCCTCTGTGTAAAAAAAAACTTCCCTCGCACATCTCCACTGATCCTTCCCCCCCCCACCTCCCCCACCTCAAACTTGTTCTCCTTTGTAATTGTCATTTCTCCCTGGGGAAAAGCTTCCAACTGTTCACCCTATCGATATCTCTCATAATGCCCGTCACAACAGAAGGTGGAGTTTTACTGTCTGTCAGGAACTAAGGTCAGTTGACAAGGAAGAGGACGGGATAAAGTGACCCTTCAGGATGACCCTGAGCATTCGTGAATTTGAGAAAATGTAGAAAGGTGGCAAAGTCTTCGGCCTTCTGGAAAAAGATTACTTTGGTTTGATGTTTTGGGACTCTGAAAATCAAAAGAACTGTTTGTATTCAGCAAAGGAAATTAAAAAGCAAATCCAAAGGGGTGTGTGAATCTTTGCACTCAATGTGAAGCTCGACCCTCTGGATTCTGCCCAGCCGTTTGAGAACATCGTCGGGACACATTTACAATGAAACCGACTGCAGCCAAGGAATCAAAGCTGGATCGGAAAGAAGAGGAAACAGCTAAACAACAGCAGTATGTCAAAGGCAGGAGGAGATTGGAACATTCAATGTGGAAGAGACTGGACTGGGCATATTTGCACGCGTAGATGTAATAAAAGTGTGTGTATATATCTTGGAGTACTAATAGTGTGAAAACTAGAAGTTTTGAAAAATGAAGCCATCTCTTCATTATTTTAGTGGGTAAGTGTGATGATCCTGTGCCTTTAAGAAATATATTTGGGATGTTTCTTGTGAGGGGAATGTTTAAAATTCAGTTCTGTTTTGCAGGAAGATCATTTATCTTGGAAACATTTTAAATGAATAGCTGGTGAGTTTGTTTAAGCAGAACTGATGCATGTGTGTTTAGGGGAATCTAAGAGTTTTGATTGGATTAATTGACTGAGATTAGTTAGCAGTTAGGACTTGTATCTTGTCATATTTTAAGTATTGTTAAAGGTTCAGCTGGTTCATTTATTATGATTATGGACTGCAGCAATTCAAGAAGGCAGCTCATCACCTTCTCAAGGGCAACTCAGGATGGGCAAGAAATGCTAGCCAACCAGCAATGCCCATGTCCCATAAATTAAAAAAAGGAGCTATCGTGTTAAATAAAGTTTTGTTTTGATAAAGGTTTCCTCCTGTGTCAGTAAAATCGTGCCTCAAACTGATTTCCAGAGTAGAAAATTATTGGGGGTCTGTCTGTCTGTCTTAAAATACCTGGGGTTTCTGGTCTGGAATCCTAGGCACCACATCAATATCTTTATGTAAACTATTTGTATGCCTCTTGCAACTTGACTTTTTGCGTCCTTCACTTCCTTTATTCAAGTCAGTAATACATATTGTAAATAGTTGTGTCTCTGTGGAGCTCCTCCAGTTATAGGTCGCCAACCTGAAAAAGGACCCCTTATCTCCACTTATTGTTTTCTCTCCATTGGAATAATCCATTTCCATCACTAACAGCCTGTCCAGGTGCCCCCATGCCGACACTATAGTTAAGAAAGCCCATCAACATCTCTTTTCTCAGAAGACTACAGAAATTTGGATGTCAGCTACAACTCTATCCAACATTTACAGATTCTTTCTAGTTGTATCACAGCTTGGTATGGGTTGCTGCTCTGCCCAAGACTGCAAGGAATTACAAAAAGTTGTGAGTGTAGCCCAATCCATCTCACAAACCAGCCTCCCATTCACTGACTCTCTATACTTCTCGCTGCCTTGGCAAAGCAGCCAGGATAATTAAGGACCCCATGCACCCCAGATGTTCTCTCTTTCCCAATGGAAGAAGGTGGAAAAGTCTGAAGTCACATACCAACCGACTTGAACAGCTTCTTCCCTGTTGCTATCAGACTTTTGAATGTACCTGCCTAGCATTAAGTTGATCTTCCTCTACATCCTAGCTATGACTAATACATTTTGCACTCTTCCCTTTCCTTCTCTATGAATGGTATGCTTGTCTATTGCATGAGAGGAACAATTCTTTTCACTATGATAATACATGTGACAATAAATCAAGTCAAATGATAACCATTTAGCGTCATCCATGCTTTCCTGCAGTTGAGAACTCCTTCATTTTACTAACGTTGAGGGAGAGATTATTGTCATTGCACCAGTTCATCAGATTCTCTCTATCCTGTACCCTCTCATCGTTGTTTGAGATCCGACTAATGAATCTCTCTAGACTGCCTTCATAGCAAGGAGATCAAAATTGTACACAATACTTGGTGTGTTCAACAATTGCAACAAGACATCTTCACTTCTGTACTTAAGTCCCGTTGCGATGAAGGTCAACATAGCATTTGCCTTCCTTATTCACTGTTCCACTGGCACGCTAACTTTGAGTCAGTCATGAACAAGGACACCTTAGGTCCCTTTGGCTATCAACATTTCCCAACCTCTCATTATTTCTGCCTTTGCTTTTCCCACCAAAGTGGATAACTCCTCACATGTTTATATTATATTTCATCTGACACCTTTTTGCCCACTCACTGAGCCTGTCCAAGCCCACTTGAAACTTTGCATCCTGCTGACAACTCACATTGCAAAGTTTGGTGTCATTGGCAGAGTTAGGAATACTACAATTGGTCCCCACATCTAAATCATTGAAATGGGTTGTGAACAACTGTGTCCTGAGCACTGATCCGTGCAGTATCCTGCTAGTAACAGCCTGTCATCTTGAGAATGATTCATTTATTCCTACTGCTTTCTGTCTGTCAGCCAATTCTCAATCCACACTAATAATTACTGCCAAACCCAATTCTCAATCCATACCTGTATTACGGTGACCTGAGATCAGTATAAGGTGGTTCAAAAGAATAAGCTTTGTATAAATAAATAAGTTTAGAATCTCTACAGTGCAGAAGGAGGCTGTTTGGCCCATCGAGTCTGTACTAACTCTCATGCAGGCTTACCACATATTTGCCCCGCTGATCCCCCTAACCTATGTATCTTGGGGCATTCAGGGAAAATTTACCATGGCTAATCCACCTAACCTGCACAGCTCTAGAATGTGGGAGGAAACAGGAGCACCCAGGAGGAAACCCATGCAGACATGGGGAGAATGTGCAAACTTCACACAGACAGTGACCCGAGGCCAGAATTGAATCTGGGTCCCTGGCACAGTGAGGTAGCAGTGCTAACAAAACAGTAACTCAGAACAGTAATAACTATGAAAACAAGACTTGCTTACAGCCTGTTGCAGGCTAAAAGCTTACGCTTTGAATTCCAATTCCACCATTTGCAGTGACGGGATTCAAACCCGGGTCCTCAGCTCATTAGCTGAGTTTCTGGATTAATAGTCTAGTGATAACACCACGAGTCCATTGCCTCCCCCTCAACTCCTCATGACCCCTCTGAGAAGACGTTCCTCCTCAACTGATTCTCCACATGAGAAACATTCTCACAGCATCCGCCCTGTTGAGCTCCCTCAGATATAAAATATCTGGAATTAAGAATCAACTGATTGTGAAATCATTGTCAATTGTCAGAAAAACCCATCTGCTTCATTAATGTCCTTTAAGGAAGGAAATCTGCTGTCCTTTGTTTGTAATTTTTATTAATGATCTGGATGAGGGTATAGTTGGGTGGATTAGTAAATTTGCTGATGACACCAAAGTTGGAGGTGTGGTAGATTGTGAGGAAGGGTGTCATAGTCTGCAGGGAGACTTAGATAGGTTGCAGAGCTGGGCCGAGAGGTGGCGGATGGAATTTAATGCGGAGAAGTGTGAGGTAATTCACTTTGGTAGGAGCAACAGATGTGTCGAGTATAGGGCTAACGGGAGGACTTTGAATAGTGTGGATGAACAGAGGGATCTAGGTGTGTGTGTACATAGATCCCTGAAAGTTGGGAATCAAGTAGATAAGGTTGTCAAGAAGGCGTACGGTGTCTTGGCGTTTATTGGTAGGGGGATTGAATTTAGGAGTCGCAGTGTAATGTTGCAACTGTACACTACTCTAGTGCGGCCGCACTTGGAGTACTGTGTGCAGTTCTGGTCCCCGCATTACAAGAAGGATGTGGAGGCGTTGGAGAGGGTGCAGAGGAGGTTTACTAGGATGTTGCCTGGTATGGTGGGGAGGTCCTATGAGGAGAGACTGAGGGATCTAGGGTTGTTTTCGTTGGGAAGAAGGCGGCTAAGAGGGGATCTTATTGAAACATATAAGATGATTAGAGGTTTAGATAGGGTGGATAGTGATAGCCTTTTTCCTCGGATGGAGAAAGCTAGCACGAGGGGGCATGACTTTAAATTAAGGGGGGGTAGCTACAGGACGGATGTCAGGGGTAGGTTCTTTACCCAGCGGGTGGTGAGGGATTGGAATGCCCTGCCTGCTGCAGTTGTAGATGCGTCTAGTTTGGGGGCGTTTAAGAGATCTCTGGATAGGTTTATGGACGAAAAGGGATTGGTATAGGCTAGTGGGTCATTGTTTTTGTAACTGGTCGGCGCAACATCGTGGGCCGAAGGGCCTGTTCTGCGCTGTAATGTTCTATGTTCTATGTTCTTACCTAGTCTGATCTACATTTGACTCCAGAATCACAACAACCATAGAAAGCATTCTTTCTGGATATATCACAGCTTGGTCTGGGCTCCTGCTCTGCCCAAGGCCGGCAAGAAACTACAAAAGGTGGTGAAAGTAGCCCAATCCATCACACAAACCAGCCTCCCATCCATTGACTCTGTCTACACTTCCAGCTGCCTCAGGGAAAAGCAGCTGGTAAAATTAAGGACCCCACACACCCCGGACATTCTTTTCCCCTTTTCTGTTTGAGAAAAAGATACAAAAGTCTGAGGTCATGTACCAACCAACTCAAGAACAGCTTCTTCCCTGCTGCTGTCAGACTTTTGAATGGACCTACCTCTCACTAAGTTGATTTTTCTCTAACCCTAGCTATGACATTTAAATGGTCATTGGATAAACATTTGGATGATATTGGGATAGTTTAGGTTAGATGGACTTTAGATTGGTTTCACAGATCGGCGCAACATCAAGGGCTGAAGGGCCTGTACTGCGCTGTAATGTTCTATAACTGTAACACTACATTCTGCACACTCTCGTTTCCTTTTCTATGAATGGTATGCTTTGTACAGCACGCGAGAAACAATACTTTTCACTGTACGCTAATACATGTGACAATAATAAATCAATTCAATGTGGTTGACCTTTGAAGGGCAGTAGAGGATGGGCAGTGAATGCTGGCCAGCCAGCAACACCCATGACCCACAGATGAATTGTAAAAGTTGTAATCTAGAGAATTCTCTGCAGAGGACATGGGAGGCAGTGTCATTAGTATATTCAAGGTTAAATGAGATTTCTGATTGACAAGGGAGTTAACAAGGGATTATGAAGAACAGAGCGGAGTTACAGGAACAAACAGATCAGCCACGGTCTGATTGAATAATGGAGCATGCTCAAGGGGCTGAACGGCCTTCTACTCATTCCTTATGTTGTAATAATCTGTCATCTTGATAGGGTAAGAGCTAATAGAGATACTGAATGGTGGAGCAGGCTCAGGACATCTGTATGGTCTACTGTTTCTCAATACTGAACTGATTAGTGAGAATGAGAGCCCATGTACCATGGGTCATTACAGCCTGAGCACAGATGATGCCGGACTAAGTCACACTGTTGCTCTCTCTTTTTAGGGCGGAGGGGATTGAGGTTCGCTTGGTGAAGCGCAGGGATTACACTGAGGAGACGGTGCAATGGGCAGATGCCATCATATCTGCTGGAGGTAACAACAGTTATACAGTGTTTGCCGTGTATGAACCGGCCCCAATTGAGGGTTGGTGTCGAACAGTTCAGTGCTACAGGGTAAGCTGCGCATCTTCCTGCTTTAAAATCAGGTCTCTTCCAGTGCCTTTTGAGGGGACTTCTAACAAGAAGAGTTTCTGGGGAAAATGGTCATCATCCCTCACTCAACGCAAAACCACATGAGCTAAAAACAGAGCACAGCTCCCTCTACACCGTCCCTATCAAACACTCCCAGGGCAGGTACAGCACGGGGTTAGATACAGAGTAAAGCTCCCCCTACACCGTCCTTATCAAACACTCCCAGGACAGGTACAGCACGGGGTTAGATACAGAGTAAAGCTCCTAGGGCCGGGATAAGGTGTAGACTTTTGATGCTGTGGCTGTTAGCATATGGGCCCAGGTGTAACAGGGACTGAGGCTGCAGCTCACTCTGCGTTAAGGACAGCTCTGAGAAACAGGCCAACCTCAGCAAGTAGGAGAAAGAGAATATGGGAGCAGTGGGCCTGAGTGTTTATGATTGAATTGTCTGTAATCTGTCTGTGTGCAGGTGATGGCACAATGCTCCTCTCAGCAAGCAAGGTCCTGGGGCCCATCAAACCTGTCATTGGAGTCAACACTGATCCAGAAAGGTAGGAGCACCTCCTGTGGTTGGGGCTGTAACAGGGGGTGGGGGGGTGGGGGTGTGTTAAGCAAGTGGGACAGGGGTCCGAAGCGGAGTGTAATCAGCGGGTGAGGAGTCCAGACAGGGGAGTGTTATCAGCTGGTGGGATTCTGATGGGTGTTCCCAGCGGGTCTGGGGGGTTTGGACGGGGGTATTATAGGGGGCTGTAGCAGCGTCTTACAGGGATGTAATTGTGTTCACATATTGTCCAACACTTCAACATCCTCTGAACGGACCCAATCTCCAGCTGAAAACAGTTTGGCAACTACTGTTCTTTCTGATCTGTTACTGCTCTGTTACTGCTCCACGTCACAGATCCGCATCACTGATTTACATTACTAGCCTGTGTTACTGATGTGCATTTCTGATCTGCATTACTGATGTGCGTTGCTGATCCGTGTTACTGACCCGAGGATTCACAAAGGAGAGGGACACGTTGATTGATTTCTCGAAGGGATGTATAAACCATTTAGAACAAGTCAATGTTATGAGGCAGGAAGTGTTAGGTGAATTAAAAAGCATAAGGTAGACAAATCCCCAGGGCCAGATGGCATCCATCCCAGATTACTAAGGGGGACGAGATTAAATTGCTGGGTCTCTAACAGCTATCTTTGTTTCCTGTTGGCTATTGGTGAGGTCCCAGAGGATTGGAGGATAGCCAATTTTGTCCCATTATTTAAGAAGGATCTATACCATGGAAAGGTATTTTCAACAGTGTAACATTCCCTCACAACTGCACAAGATTGTCAGACTTCATTCCTGATGGGTGACGCAGTGGTTAGCACTGCTGTCTCACAGTGCCAGGGACCTGGGGCGGCACAGTGACACAGTGGGTTAGCACTGCTGTCTCACAGTGCCAGGAACCCGGGTACGGTGACACAGTGGTTAGCACTGCTGCCTCACAGTGCCAGGGACCTGGGCACGGTGACACAGTGGTTAGCACTGCTGTCTCACAGTGCCAGGAACCCGGGCACGGTGACACAGTGGTTAGCACTGCTGTCTCACAGTGCCAGGGACCCGGGCACGGTGACACAGTGGTTAGCACTGCTGTCTCACAGTGCCAGGGACCCAGGCACGGTGACACAGTGGTTAGCACTGCTGTCTCACAGTGCCAGGGACCTGGGCACGGTGACACAGTGGTTAGCACTGCTGTCTCACAGTGCCAGGGACCCAGGCACGGTGACACAGTGGTTCGCACTGCTGTCTCACAGTGCCAGGGACCCGGGTACAGTGACACAGTGGTTAGCACTGCTGCCTCTCAGCGCCAGGGACCCGGGCACGGTGACACAGTGGTTAACACTGCTGCCTCACAGCGCCAGGGTCCCGGGCATGGTGACACAGTGGTTAGCACTGCTGCCTCACAGCGCCAGGGTCCCGGGCACGGTGACACAGTGGTTAGCACTGCTGTCTCACAGTGCCAAGGACCCGGGTACGGTGACGCAGTGGTTCGCACTGCTGTCTCACAGTGCCAGGGACCTGGGCACGGTGACACAGTGGTTCGCACTGCTGTCTCTCAGTGCCAGGGACCCGGGCACAGTGACACAGTGGTTCACACTGCTGTCTCACAGTGCCAGGGACCCGGGCACAGTGACACAGTGGTTAGCACTACTGTCTCACAGTGCCAGGGACCCGGGTACAGTGACACAGTGGTTAGCACTGCTGTCTCACAGTGCCAGGGACCTGGGGCGGCACGGTGACACAGTGGGTTAACACTGCTGTCTCACAGTCCCAGGGACCCAGGCACGGTGACACAGTGGTTAGCACTGCTGTCTCACAGTGCCAGGGACCTGGGCACGGTGACACAGTGGTTAGCACTGCTGTCTCACAGTGCCAGGGACCCGGGCACGGTGACACAGTGGTTAGCACTGCTGTCTCACAGTGCCAGGGACCCGGGTACGGTGACACAGTGGGTTAGCACTGCTGTCTCACAGTGCCAGGGTCCCGGGCACGGTGACACAGTGGTTAGCACTGCTGTCTCACAGTGCCAGGGACCCGGGCACAGTGACACAGTGGTTAGCACTGCTGTCTCACAGCGCCAGGGACCCGGGCACGGTGACACAGTGGTTCGCACTGCTGTCTCACAGTGCCAGGGACCCGGGCACGGTGACACAGTGGGTTAACACTGCTGTCTCACAGCGCCAGGGACCCGGGCACGGTGACACAGTGGGTTAACACTGCTGTCTCACAGCGCCAGGGACCCGGGCACGGTGACACAGTGGTTCGCACTGCTGTCTCACAGTGCCAGGGGCCCGGGTACAGTGACACAGTGGTTAGCACTGCTGTCTCACAGTGCCAGGGACCCGGGTACAGTGACACACTGGTTAGCACTGCTGTCTCACAGTGCCAGGGACCCGGGCACGGTGACACAGTGGTTCACACTGCTGTCTCACAGTGCCAGGGACCCGAGTTAGACTCCCAGCTTGGGTCGCTGTCTGTGTGGAGTTTGCACTTTCTCCCCATGTCTGTGTGGGCTTCCCCCGGATGCTCCGGTTTCCTCCCTCAGTCGAAGGATGTGCAGATTGGATGGATTGGCCATGCGAAATTGCCCCTTAATGTCCCAAGGTGTATAGCTTAGGGGGATTGGCCATGGGAAATGTATAGGGTTATGAATTAGGGTGGGCGGGGGTGGGTACTTGGTAAGGTATTCTAACAGAGTCAGTTGCTCCAGACTCAATGGGCAGAATGGGCTCCTCCCACACTGCAGCGATTCAATGATTCTTTAAAGTGCTACTAACTGTACCATGGCTGAAAGAGTAAGAGGCAGAAGGGCTGAATGGCCTCCCTCTGGACCACTGGATTCTGGGCAAGCTTTTGATAGAATCCCTACAGTGCAGTAAGAGGCCATTCAGCCCATCAAGCTTGCACTCAGTCTTGGGGGTGAGGATGAGGGAGTTGGGGGTGGGGGTGAGGGTGAAGGGGGTGGTGGTGTGGGTAGCAGGGTAGGAGTGAAGGTGGGGGCGTTGGGGGCAAGAGTGAAGGTGAGCATAAGAACATAAGAAATAGGAGCAGGAGTAGGCCATCTAGCCCTTCGAGCCTGCCCCGCCATTCAATAAGATCATGGCTGATCTGAAGTGGATCAGTTCCACTTTCCCGCTTTCTCCCCATAACCGTTAATCCCCTCGCTTATCAAAAACCCATCAACCCGCGTCTTAAATATATTTAGCGAGGCAGCCTCCACCACTTCAACAGGCAGAGAATTCCAGAGATTCACCACCCTTTGAGTGAAGAAGTTCCTCCTCAACTCCGTTCTAAACCGCCCCCCCTTTATCTTGAGGCTGTGCCCCCTAGTCCTACTGTCCTTTCTGAGAGGGAAGAGCCTCTCCACCTCTATCCTATCCATCCCATTCATCATCTTATACGTCTCAATGAGATCTCCCCTCATTCTTCTAAACTCTAACGAGTACAAGCCTAATTTATTCAGCCTCTCCTCATAGCTCAACCCCCTCAACTCCGGCATCAGCCTAGTAAACCTCCTCTGCACTCCCTCCAAGGCCAAAATATCCTTGCGCAGGTGCGGCGACCAAAACTGCACACAGTACTCCAGCTGCGGCCTCACCAGTACCCTGTACAGTTGCAGCAAGACCTCCCTACTTTTATATTCAATCCCCCTCGCTATGAAGGCCAGCATCCCATTTGCCTTCCTGACCACCTGCTGCACCTGCAGGCTGGGTTTTTGCGACTCATGCACAAGGACCCCGAGGTCCCTCTGCACCGTCGCCTGCTGCAGTTTGTCGCCACGTAAGTAATAGTCCTTCCTACCATTCTTCCTACCAAAGTGGACCACCTCACACTTGCCAACATTAAATTCCATTTGCCAGTTCCTGGCCCATTCGCCCAGCCTATCTAGATCCTTCTGCAGACTCTCCACACCCTCTGCACAATTTGCCGTTCCCCCAATCTTGGGGGGTTGGGGGTGAGGGTTGCAGTGTGGGGGGGTGGGGGTGGAGGAGTTGGGGGGGGAGGTGGGGGTGTGAGAGAGAGGGGGGGATTTGGGGCAAGGGTGGAGATGAGGACAGGGGTGTTGGGAGTGAGGGTGGGGGAGGGTGGGGGTGTTGGGGAGTGTGATTGGAATGGTTTACTCTTGGGGGGGTTAGGAGCAGCACAGACTGGTGGGGCTGAATGGCTGTGGGTCCTCTGCCCCCAGCTGTTTTTTACCTCCAGCATTTTAGGCTTCCATTCACTGGAGTTTAGAAGGGGTGAGAGGGGGGATATCATTGAGACAATTGACTGAATTGAATCTGAGACTGGGAAGTTCCGAAGAACAAAGGGACCTTGACATTTTGTTCACAGATCTGTGAAGGCAGAAAGGCAGGTTAATTGGCTGGTGAAAAGGGGCATATGGCTGGCACACCTTTATCAATCGGGGTATAGATTACAAAAGCAGAGAGGTCAGGATGGAGTTGTATGGAACTTTGGTGAGGTCACAGCTGGAGCACTGTGTACGGTTCTGGTCACCACATTATAGGAAGGATGTGATTGCCCTGGAGGGGGTACAGAGGAGATTCACCAGGATGCTGCCTGGGATGGAACGTTTAGTTATGAGAAGTTGGATAGGCTTGGGCTGTTTTCATTGGAAAAAAGTCTGACAACACCAGGTTTTAGTCCAACCGATTTATTTGATATTACTCACAAGCTTTCGAGGGGACTGCCTCTTCGTCAGGTGAATGGAGAGTTCTGGCCTCAGACAGAGCATATAAAGCACAGACAGTTTAGAGATTACTGATTAGAATGCGAATCCTTACACCTAACCTGCTGTTCAAGACCTGAAGTGGCTGATAATGTGAGTGGAAGGAGCACTGATCACAGTTTAAAGAGATGTGTATTGTCTCCAGACAGTACAGTAAGTGAGGTTTTGCAAACCCAGGCAAGTCACAGGGGTTACAGATAGCGCGACATGAAGCCAAGATCCCTGTTGAGACCGTCCTCAATGTGTCGAGTATAGGGCTAACGGGAGGACTTTGAATAGTGTGGATGAGCAGAGGGATCTAGGTGTATGTGTACATAGATCCCTGAAAGTTGGGAATCAAGTAGATAAGGTTGTTAAGAAGGCATACGGTGTCTTGGCGTTTATTGGTAGGGGGATTGAATTTAGGAGTCGCAGCGTTATGTTGCAACTGTACACAACTCTGGTGCGGCCGCACTTGGAGTACTGTGTGCAGTTCTGGTCCCCACATTACAGGAAGGATGTGGAGGCTTTGGAGAGGGTGCAGAGGAGGTTTACGAGGATGTTGCCTGGTATGGAGGGGAGGTCCTATGAGGAGAGACTGAGGGATTTGGGGTTGTTTTCGCTGGAAAGAAGGCGGCTAAGAGGGGATCTTATTGAAACATATAAGATGATTAGAGGTTTAGATAGGGTGGATAGTGATGGCCTTTTTCCTCTGATGGAGAAATCTAGCACGAGGGGGCATGGCTTTAAATTAAGGGGGGGTAGTTATAGGACGGATGTCAGGGGTAGGTTCTTTACCCAGAGGGTGGTGAGGGATTGGAATGCCCTGCCTGCTGCAGTTGTAAATGCGCCTGGTTTGGGGGCGTTTAAGAGATCCGTGGATAGGTTTATGGATGAAAAGGGATTGGTTTAGGTTAGAGGGTCATTGCTTTGTAACTGGTCGGCGCAACATCGTGGGCCGAAGGGCCTGTTCTGCGCTGTAATGTTCTATGTTCTATGTTCATGTGTGCGGAACTTGGCCAAGTTAGGTTAGGTGTAAGGATTCGCATTCTAATCAGTAATCTCTAAACTGTCTGTGCTTTATATGCTCTGTCTGAGGCCAGAACTCTCCATTCACCTGACGAAGAGGCAGTCCCCTCGAAAGCTTGTGAGTCTATTATCAAATAAATCGGTTGGACTAAAACCTGGTGTTGTCAGACTTTTTACTGTGTTTACGCCAGTCCAACGCCGGCATTCCCACACCATGCCTGTTTTCACTGGAGCAGAGAGGACTGAGGGGGTGACCTGATTGAGGTGTTTATGATTATGAGGGACATGGACAGAGTGGATAGGGAACAGCTGTTCCCCTTAGTTGAAGGGTCAGTTATGAGAGGACACAAGTTAAAAGTGAGGGACAGGAGGTTTAGGAGGGGATGTGAGGAAAAAGCTTTTTACCCAGAGGGCGATGAGGGTCTGGAATGTGTTGCCTGGGAGGGTGGTGGAGGTGGGATGCCTCACATCCTTTAAAAAGTGGCAGGATGAGCACTTGACACATCAAAACATTCAGGGCTATGGGCCAAGTGCTGGGAAATGGGATTAGGTCGGTAGGTCAGAACCATTGGTACAGATTCGATGGGCTGAAGGGTCTCTTCTGCACTGTAGGATTCTGTGATACATAAGATATTAAACAGGGTTAAGCAGATGTTACCTTTGGACATTCGAGAATGAGAGGACATAGCTTGAGGCTAAGGGGAGGCAAATTGAAAACGAGGAAGAATTACTTCAGTCTAAAGGTGAGCAATCTGTGGGATTCTCCAGCCCAGAGTGCAGTGGACTCCAGAAAACTCAACACATTTAAGGAGAGAGATGGGTTTATAATGAGTAGCGTGCTGTAGAGTTAGGGAGAGCAAGCAGGAAGGTGGCGATGAGGCTGAGGTGAGATCAGCCATGATGGGATTAAATGGTGGAGCAGTTTGGATGGTCTCTTCCTGCTCTGAGTTCTTGTTGTCCTTCTCTTCACTCTGCTTCTATTTGCAGATCTCAGGGTCACTTGTGTCTGCCAGTGAGGTACACCCAGTGTTTCTCTGAAGTTCTGCAGAAGCTGCGCCGGGGGAATTCAGGTGAGAGAGAGTCCTGTCAATTCGCATTTCCCTCCAGCTCCCTCCGTCAAACTGCCGATTCTTTGATTGGGGAAGGTTTTACATTCAAACGGAACATTCTAGATCCTAACCACTCGCTGTGTGAATCTGTCTCCACCACACTCTCAGACAGTGCATTCCAGATCCTAACCACTTGCTGTGTGAATCTGTCTCCGCCACACTCTCAGACAGTACATTCCAGATCCTAACCACTCGCTGTGTGAATCTGTCTCCACCACACTCTCAGACAGTACATTCCAGACCCTAACCATTCGCTGTGTGAATCTGTCTCCACCACACTCTCAGACAGTACATTCCAGATCCTAACCACTCGCTGTGTGAATCTGTCTCCACCACACTCTCAGACAGTACATTCCAGACCCTAACCATTCGCTGTGTGAATCTGTCTCCGCCACACACTCAGACAGTACATTCTAGGGACCCAGGCACGGTGACACAGTGGTTAGCACTGCTGCCTCACAGCGCCAGGGACCCGGACACGGTGACACAGTGGTTAGCACTGCTGCCTCACAGCGCCAGGGACCCCAGGCACGGTGACACAGTGGTTAGCACTGCTGCCTCACAGCGCCAGGGACCCCAGGCACGGTGACACAGTGGTTAGCACTGCTGTCTCACAGTGCCAGGGACCCCAGGCACGGTGACACAGTGGTTAGCACTGCTGTCTCACAGCGCCAGGGACCCGGGCACGGTGACACAGTGGTTAGCACTGCTGTCTCACAGCGCCAGGGACCCGGGCATGGTGACACAGTGGTTAGCACTGCTGCCTCACAGCGCCAGGGACCCGGGCATGGTGACACAGTGGTTAGCACTGCTGTCTCACAGCGCCAGGGACCCGGGCATGGTGACACAGTGGTTAGCACTGCTGCCTCACAGCGCCAGGGACCTGGGCACGGTGACACAGTGGTTAGCACTGCTGCCTCACAGTGTCAGGGATCCAAGTTTCATTCCGGCCTCAGGTCACTGTGTGAAGTTTGCACGTTCTCCCTGTGTCTGCATTAGTTTTGTCTGGGTGCTCCAGTTTCCTTCCACAGTCCAAAGATGTGCAGCTTAGGTTGATTGGCCACACTAAATTGCCCCTTAGTGTTAGGGAGACTCTCAGGGTAAATATATGAGCTTATGGGGATAGGGCCACGGTGGGATTGTGGTTGGTGCAGACTCAATGGACTGAATGGCCTCCTTCTGCACTGTAGGGATTCTAAACTGAATGGCGACATCACTCAGGACATTTATTAAGTTGTTGATTAATATTTATAGAAACAGGGCAGGAATTGACTGGGGTATTATGACTCGTGCTTTCCAGTGTAGCCTCAGGCACAGGTCTGCACTCGATCTCTGTTCTCTCTCTAACTTCCCTCTGGACTAAATGTGCAACTTGAAAGTTGCTGCTGATTAAATCTTTCCCAGACACATCCCACAGCCTGATCAATGCAGTCCATAGTTTACAGACAATGTCCCAGATATCACTATCGCCAGCCCTGGGTAAGTGCTGTCCCACCGGCAGGACAGACCCAGCAGAGATGGCAGCAGCACAGTGGGATACAGTTGGGAAGGAGCTGCCCTGGGAATCCTCATCATTGACTCTGGATCCTATGGAGTCTCATGGCACCGGGTCAAACATGGGCAAGGAAACCCCCCGCTGATTCCCAGGTATTGTCCCAGTCAGCTGATGAATCAGTACTCCTCCGTGTTAATGAACAGCACAGGGGATTGAGCAGGAGACTGGAATGGAAGACAGAGATCAGCCATGGGCATATTGAGTGGCAGAGCAAGCTCAACGGGCTGAATGGCCTATTCCTATCTCTTCAGCCCCACAGCTCTCAAATATCTGTCTGCATCTTACTCAGGTCTCGAGTATTCCAGATTTGAACCTTGTCACCAGTAATGGCCGTGCTTTTAGCTGCCAGTCCTTCCCTCGGCCATTCCCTGCCTCAACCTCTCCACTTCTCTCTTTCAATCCTTCCTTTTGGTCCAGAATCTCACCACATCCTACCCTGGGGAGTGAGTGTGGTTCAGGATGTTTTGTTGTGTTAAAGAGGAGTCTGTCCTTGGGCTGCACCAATTCTCACCACGGCTCACCCCATTTCAATCCCCCACAGGTGGCAGTGGCGGCAACGAATCCGAATTTGGTTGGAAGGAGCAAAAGCAACTCCTGTGGACCTTCACGAGCAGCAACTGAGCCTGGAACAGCACAGCACCGCACACCGCACCGCGGCACAGCCAGGTTAGAGCACAGTACCGCACCGCGGCACAGCCAGGTTAGAGCACAGTACCGCACCGCGGCACAGCCAGGTTAGAGCACAGCACCGCACCGCGACACAGCCAGGTTAGAGCGCAGTACCGCACACCGCACCGCGGCACAGCCAGGTTAGAGCACAGCACCGCGGCACAGCCAGGTTAGAGCACAGTACTGCACACCGCACCGCGACACAGCCAGGTTAGACCTCAGCACCGCACACCGCACCGCGGCACAGCCAGGTTAGAGCACAGCACCGCACACCGCACCGCGGCACAGCCAGGTTAGAGCACAGCACCGCGGCACAGCCAGGTTAGAGCACAGCACAGCACCGCGGCACAGCCAGGTTAGAGCACAGCACCGCACCGCGGCACAGCCAGGTTAGAGCACAGCACCGCACCGCGGCACAGCCAGGTTAGAGCACAGCACCGCACCGCGGCACAGCCAGGTTAGAGCACAGTACCGCACACCGCACCGCGGCACAGCCAGGTTAGAGCACAGCACCGCACCGCGACACAGCCAGATTAGAGCACAGTACCGCACACCGCACCGCGGCACAGCCAGGTTAGAGCACAGCACCGCGGCACAGCCAGGTTAGAGCACAGTACTGCACACCGCACCGCGACACAGCCAGGTTAGAGCACAGCACCGCGACACAGCCAGGTTAGAGCACAGCACAGCGACACAGCCAGGTTAGACCTCAGCACCGCACCGCGGCACAGCCAGGTTAGAGCACAGCACCGCACACCGCACCGCGGCACAGCCAGGTTAGAGCACAGCACCGCGGCACAGCCAGGTTAGAGCACAGCACCGCACCGCGGCACAGCCAGGTTAGAGCACAGCACCGCACACCGCACCGCGGCACAGCCAGGTTAGAGCACAGCACCGCACCGCGACACAGCCAGGTTAGAGCACAGCACCGCACTGCGACACAGCCGGGTTAGAGCACAGTACCGCACACCGCACCGCGACACAGCCAGGTTAGAGCACAGTACCGCACACCGCACCGCGACACAGCCAGGTTAGAGCACAGTACCGCACACCGCACCGCGACACAGCCAGGTTAGAGCACAGTAACGCACACCGCACCGCGACACAGCCAGGTTAGAGCACAGCACCGCACACCGCACCGCGGCACAGCCAGGTTAGAGCACAGCACCGCACCGCGGCACAGCCAGGTTAGAGCACAGCACCGCACCGCGGCACAGCCAGGTTAGAGCACAGCACCGCACCGCGGCACAGCCAGGTTAGAGCACAGCACCGCACCGCGGCACAGCCAGGTTAGAGCACAGTACCGCACACCGCACCGCGGCACAGCCAGGTTAGAGCACAGCACCGCACCGCGACACAGCCAGATTAGAGCACAGTACCGCACACCGCACCGCGGCACAGCCAGGTTAGAGCACAGCACCGCGGCACAGCCAGGTTAGAGCACAGCACCGCGGCACAGCCAGGTTAGAGCACAGTACTGCACACCGCACCGCGGCACAGCCAGGTTAGAGCACAGTACCGCACCGCGGCACAGCCAGGTTAGAGCACAGCACCGCACCGCGACACAGCCAGGTTAGAGCACAGCACCGCACTGCGACACAGCCGGGTTAGAGCACAGTACCGCACACCGCACCGCGACACAGCCAGGTTAGAGCACAGTACCGCACACCGCACCGCGACACAGCCAGGTTAGAGCACAGTAACGCACACCGCACCGCGACACAGCCAGGTTAGAGCACAGTACCGCACACCGCACCGCGACACAGCCAGGTTAGAGCACAGTACCACGGCACAGCCGGGTTAGAGCACAGCACAGCACTGCGACACAGCCGGGTTAGAGCACAGTACCGCACACCGCACCGCGACACAGCCGGGTTAGAGCACAGCACCGCACACCGCACCGCGACACAGCCGGGTTAGAGCACAGTACCACACACCGCACCGCGACACAGCCAGGTTAGAGCACAGTACCGCACACCGCACCGCGACACAGCCAGGTTAGAGCACAGCACCGCACTGCGACACAGCCGGGTTAGAGCACAGCACCGCACACCGCACCGCGACACAGCCGGGTTAGAGCACAGCACCGCACACCGCACCGCGACACAGCCGGGTTAGAGCACAGTACCACACACCGCACCGCGACACAGCCAGGTTAGAGCACAGTACCGCACACCGCACCGCGACACAGCCAGGTTAGAGCACAGCACCGCACTGCGACACAGCCGGGTTAGAGCACAGCACCGCACACCGCACCGCGACACAGCCAGGTTAGAGCACAGTACCGCACCGCGACACAGCCAGGTTAGAGCACAGCACCGCACCGCGGCACAGCCGGGTTAGAGCACAGCACCGCACACCGCACCGCGGCACAGCCAGGTTAGAGCACAGCACCGCACCGCGACACAGCCAGGTTAGAGCACAGTACCGCACCGCGGCACAGCCGGGTTAGAGCACAGTACAGCACCGCGGCACAGCCGGGTTAGAGCACAGTACAGCACACAGCACCGCGGCACAGCCAGGTTAGAGCACAGCACCGCACCGCGGCACAGCCAGGTTAGAGCACAGCACCGCACCGCGGCACAGCCGGGTTAGAGCACAGTACAGCACACCGCACCGCGGCACAGCCAGGTTAGAGCACAGCACAGCACCGCGGCACAGCCAGGTTAGAGCACAGCACAGCACCGCGGCACAGCCAGGTTAGAGCACAGCACCGCGGCACAGCCAGGTTAGAGCACCGCACCGCGGCAAGGCCAGGTTAGAGCACAGTACAGCACACCGCAGCTCAGCCCAGTTAGTGCCGCACTGTCAGAGGGTCATAGAACATTACAGCGCAGAACAGGCCCTTCGGCCCAAGATGTTGCGCCGGTCAGTACTGAGGGAGCGCCGCACTGTCAGAGGGTCAGTGCTGAGGGAGTGCCGCACTGTCAGAGGGTCAGTGCTGAGGGAGTGCCGCACTGTCAGAGGGTCAGTGCTGAGGGAGCGCCGCACTGTCAGAGGGTCAGTGCTGAGGGAGTGCCGCACTGTCAGAGGGTCATACAACGTAGAACATTACAGCGCAGAACAGGCCCTTTGGCCCACGATGTTGCGCCGGTCAGTACTGAGGGAGCGCCGCACTGTCAGAGGGTCAGTGCTGAGGGAGTGCCGCACTGTCAGAGGGTCAGTGCTGAGGGAGTGCCGCACTGTCAGAGGGTCAGTGCTGAGGGAGTGCCGCACTGTCAGAGGGTCAGTGCTGAGGGAGTGCCGCACTGTCAGAGGGTCAGTGCTGAGGGAGTGCCGCACTGTCAGAGGGTCAGTGCTGAGGGAGTGCCGCACTGTCAGAGGGTCAGTGCTGAGGGAGCGCCGCACTGTCAGAGGGTCAGTGCTGAGGGAGCGCCGCACTGTCAGAGGGTCAGTGCTGAGGGAGCGCCGCACTGTCAGAGGGTCAGTGCTGAGGGAGCGCCGCACTGTCAGAGGGACAGTGCTGAGGGAGCGCCGCACTGTCAGAGGGTCAGTGCTGAGGGAGCGCCGCACTGTCAGAGGGTCAGTCCTGAGGGAGCGCCGCACTGTCAGAGGGTCAGTGCTGAGGGAGCGCCGCACTGTCAGAGGGTCAGTGCTGAGGGAGTGCCGCGCTGTCAGAGGGTCAGTGCTGAGGGAGTGCCGCGCTGTCAGAGGGTCAGTGCTGAGGGAGTGCCGCACTGTCAGAGGGTCAGTGCTGAGGGAGTGCCGCACTGTCAGAGGGTCAGTGCTGAGGGAATGCCGCGCTGTCAGAGGGTCAGTGCTGAGGGAGTGCCGCACTGTCAGAGGGTCATACAACGTAGAACATTACAGCGCAGAACAGGCCCTTTGGCCCACGATGTTGCGCCGGTCAGTGCTGAGGGAGTGCCGCACTGTCAGAGGGACAGTGCTGAGGGAGTGCCGCACTGTCAGAGGGTCAGTGCTGAGGGAGTGCCGCACTGTCAGAGGGTCAGTGCTGAGGGAGTGCCGCACTGTCAGAGGGTCAGTGCTGAGGGAGTGCCGCACTGTCAGAGGGTCAGTGCTGAGGGAGTGCCGCACTGTCAGAGGGTCAGTGCTGAGGGAGTGCCGCACTGTCAGAGGGTCAGTGCTGAGGGAGTGCCGCACTGTCAGAGGGTCAGAGCACGCCACAGCGCAGTACAGCCCGGTTACAGTGTGCCTTCTGTCTGTCTAATTGGATCTTTGTATCTCTCCATACAGCCTCGTGTAACCACGTGGTCTCGGAGCCACGTCTGCTGCCGGTCCGGGCATTGAACGAGGTCTTTTTGGGAGAGTCACTGTCTTCTCGGTGGGTACTGTGTGTTTGAACTGCCCTCCCCGTTGCCCCCCATTGCCCTCGGTGCTTGCGAACTGCCCCTCTCTTACTCTCCTCTAACTGCCCCCCCTCCACACCCCCAGGATATGCCTGTGACTGACTGCTTTCTGCAGTGCTGTCTATCTGTGAGCTTGATCTCTTGTTTGTTCCTGGTATCGTTGTGCGGTGGAGAGACTGGCTGCAGAACATGGATTTGTTCAGACACATCCTGCTACTCTCACGGTCAAACTCCAGCAGGCCAGCTTGTGAAATGGAGTTCACTGAACCTGCTCCCAGATACTGTGACTACATCCCCACTCAGTGAGAGGTGATCTGCTCAAACATTCAACTTTCTTCAGGGCTTTAATAGGGTCAGTTCTGTTCCCCCTCGGAGGAGAGTCTGGGACCAGACAGCAGAGTCTCACAATGGACGGACACCAATTTAACACTGAGATGAGGAGGGATTTCTTCTCTCTGAGGGCTGTGAGCTTTGGGAGGTCTTTGCCACAGAGAGCTGTGGGGGCAGATTCCTATTGGAGCAGGTTCGAGGGGCTGAATGGCCTCCTCCTGTTCTTATTTCTGATGGCCTTTTAGAAATACTCAGTGACCATTTGAGAGGTTTTTTTAACGTTGCATTAGCAGGATTCAGATCCATGTGTGATCTGCCCATTGGGTCACAGTGTGAACTGTAACAACCCTCACACCCGGGAGCAGAGTGTCTGACTGTCAGTATAAACTGGGCTTGTACTCGTTAGAGTTTAGAAGAATGAGGGGAGATCTCATTGAGACGTATAAGATGATGAATGGGATGGATAGGATAGAGGTGGAGAGACTCTTCCCGCTCAAAAAAGACAGTAGGACTAGGGGACACAGCCTCAAGATAAAAGGGGGACGGTTTAGAACGGAGTTGAGGAGGAACTTCTTCACTCAAAGGGTGGTGAATCTCTGGAATTCTCTGCCTGTTGAAGTGGTGGAGGCTGCCTCGCTAAATATTTTTAAGACGCGGGTTGATGGGTTTTTGATAGGAGAGGGGATTAAGGGTTATGGGGAGAGGGCGGGAAAGTGGAACTGAGCCACGACAGATCAGCCATGATCTTATTGAATTGCGGGGCAGGCTCGAAGGGCTAGATGGCCTACTCCTGCTCCTATTTCTTATATAACCCCACAATCAGCACTCTCACCCCATTCTGCACCAGGACCACCATTTCGGGATTAGAGGTTGCAGCGAGCTGTCAGAGGTGCATTTGGAGCTCCTGCGCTGTGTCTTGCAGACAATTCACACAGCGATCCCTGTTCATCAGCACTGAGCGAGTGAATCAGTCTACACCAACTGAGGGAGTGCCGCACTGTCAGAGGGTCAGTGCTGAGGGAGTGCTGCACTGTCAGAGGGTCAGTGCTGAGGGAGTGCCGCACTGTCAGAGGGTCAGTGCTGAGGGAGTGCCGCACTGTCAGAGGGTCAGTGCTGAGGGAGTGCCGCACTGTCAGAGGGTCAGTGCTGAGGGAGTGCCGCACTGTCAGAGGGTCAGTGCTGAGGGAGTGCCGCACTGTCAGAGGGTCAGTGCTGAGGGAGTGCCGCACTGTCAGAGGGTCAGTGCTGAGGGAGTGCCGCACTGTCAGAGGGTCAGTGCTGAGGGAGTGCCGCACTGTCAGAGGGTCAGTGCTGAGGGAGTGCCGCACTGTCAGAGGGTCAGTGCTGAGGGAGTGCCGCACTGTCAGAGGGTCAGTGCTGAGGGAGTGCCGCACTGTCAGAGGGTCAGTGCTGAGGGAGTGCCGCACTGTCAGAGGGTCAGTGCTGAGGGAGTGCCGCACTGTCAGAGGGTCAGTGCTGAGGGAGTGCCGCACTGTCAGAGGGTCAGTGCTGAGGGAGCGCCGCGCTGTCAGAGGGTCAGTGCTGAGGGAGCGCCGCACTGTCAGAGGGTCAGTGCTGAGGGAGTGCCGCACTGTCAGAGGGTCAGTGCTGAGGGAGCGCCGCGCTGTCAGAGGGTCAGTGCTGAAGGTGGGTTAGCACTGAGTGAAGGGTGTTCTGGATGTGTTGGAGGTTTTTTCAGTCCTCCCTCCCTCTGTCATTGTGTGATGTGGCCTAACATTGGGGACTGTGTCCCTTCCACTTCCCCAGAGCATCTGTCCATGTTTTGGGAATGTGGTGTGTTAGATTAGTGGGGTCTGGGTGCTCACACCTGACCTGGGATATGTTCTGTTTTGTACAGGCTCCGGTATCACTCCTACAAACAAAGTCTTAAATTCTCGCTTCATAGGGCCTCATATTATGAGATCTCTATTGACGATGGACCCTGGGAGAAACACAAGAACTCTGGTCTCAACATGTGCACTGGTTCTGGATCCAAGGCTTGGTAAGTTTCATTTGATTTGATTTATTATGATCACATGTATTAGTATACAGAGAAGAGAAGGAGGCCATTCAGCCCATGTTGTCCATGCCAGCCCAAGGGCACCTCATTTCCCTTTGTAATCCCACCTTCCTGCAGCTGGCCCATAGCCCTGGAGCGAACAATACTTAAGGGGCAGATCTGGGTACTTTTTAAAGGAGTTTGGTGTCTCTGCCTCCACCACTAACTCAGGAAGTGAATTCCAGACACCCACCACCCTCTGTGTAAAACCATTCTCCCTCATGTCCCTCCTGCACCTTCTGCCACTTATCCTGAAGCAATGTCCCTGGTTCTCGAATTCTCGACTAAGGGGAACAGTTTTATCCTGTCCATTCTATCTCTTCACCTCATCATTTTGTACCCCTTGTTGTCGGTAAAATAATATCTGAGACTGTTAGTGAGTCAAGATACAATGCTTTTTATTTCAAAGCTCTGGCATTTATTCCAGAGCTTTGGGAGAACAGGGACTATCAGACTTCTCCTAGAACACAAACACAAGTGGGTTTTTATACATTCTGAGCTCCAGCAGTAATCCCGATTCAGAGATCCAATTCCTGCCAGACCTCCAGATCTTCCTTCCTGGCCACCATTTAGCTTCAGAGGTTACAGTCCAGCTGGCAGCTGTGGTTATGACATAGGTTTAATCTGGTCACAATTCCTAACCCTTCTGCGGCAATACCAACATCCCTGTCTTTGAAGTTATTTGTGCGATCGCGGCTGTTCCAGCAGGACTCTTCCTGTTAAAAACTGCTATCGTGATCTGCCATCAGCAGCTGTCAAAAGCTGGTATCGTAAACTACCATCATTCAACTAACACAAATAGGTAAGATTTACAAAGTCTACAAAATAACAGCCACATTAAACTATCTGTCTTTATAAAAATGAGAATTAAAGCATGTAAAAATGAACAAATAACTGATATTACTGCCAGGAACAGTATAAGCTTAAGGAGATCTGTCATGAGGGGATTATGTTTGTGATATACTCAAGGTACAAAATGCATTCACCCTTTCCCTCAGGTACAAAACGCATTCATCCTTTCCCTACTTCACCCTCAATCAAGTCACCCCTCAGCCTTCTTTGTTCCGAGGAAGATAACCCCAATCTATCTAATCTCTCCTCGTAGCTACATGTTTCCAGCTCTGACAATGTTCTTGGAAACTGCCTCTGCATTCCCTGCAGAACAATTACATCCTCCCTGTGGTGACCAGAACTGCACACAGTACTCCAGTTGCAGCCTCACCAGTGCTTTATAAATTCTAACATTATATCCTTATTTCTATATTCTATACCTCTGCCAATGAAGGAGAGCATTCCATCTGCCGCCTTTACAACCTTGCCTACTTGAGCTGCTGCCTTTAGGAACCTGTGTACTTGTCCACTGAAACCTCTCACTTCACCCACCCCTCTCAGTATCGTCCCATTCACTGTGCATTCACTATAACTGTTTGTCCTCCCTAACTGCATCACCTCACACTTCTGTGTGTTAAAATCCATCTGCCACTTTACTGCCCACTCCACCAACCCGTTGATATTGTTTTGGAGATTATAGCTGCCCTCTACACTATCCACTACTCAGCCAAACTTTGTCTTGTCTATAAATTTTCCAGTCGTGCCCCTCACGAACCCTAATAGGCTGCTCAGTGTGCCAGGGTCACTCAGCTCTTGATCTCATTGCAGCTTTGGTTCAAACGTGGACAGAGGATCTGAATTCCCGAGGTGAGGATTACTGTCCTTGACACAAGGCAGCATTCGACCTGGAGTCGATAAAGGAGGGAAACTCTCCGCTGGTTGGAAACATTCACGCCAGACAAGTGCCAGGCAATGAGCGTAATCTAACCATCACCCCTTGATGTTCATTGACATTACCATTGCCTAATCCCCCACTATTAACATCCGAGAAACTACCATTGACTAGAAACTGAAGAACGAGGAAAAGTACAGCACAGGAACAGGCTCTTTGGCCTACTGACATGATGACCTATTTAAACCTTCTGCGTGATTCATATCCCTCTATTCCCTCTCTGTCCAACTACCCATCCAGATGCTTCTTAAATGTTGCTAATATGCCTGTTTCCACCACCACCTCGTCCCAGGTACCCACCCCTCTCTGTGTGAAAAACATCCCCTGCACATCTCCCTTAAACTTCCCCTTCTCACCTTGAACCTGTGCCCCCTGTGTAATTGACAATTCCACCCTGGGAAAAAGCCTTTGACTATCCACCCTGTCTTTGTCTCTTATAATTTTGTAGACCTCTATCAGGTCTCCCCTCAGCCTCCATCTTTCCAGCAAAAACAATCCTGGTTTTTCAACCTCTCTTCATAGTCAACACTCTCGAGACCAGGCAACATCCTAGTAAATCTCCCTCTGCATCTCTCCAAAGCTTCCACATCCTTCTGGTAGTGTGGTGACCAGAACTGTACGCAATACTCCAAATGAAATAGAACTAGACAAGCCATATAAATACTGTGGCTACCAGAGCAGGTCAGAGGCTAGGAATCTTGCAGCGAGTAACTCACCTCCTGACTCCCCAAAGCCTGTCCGCCAACCAAAAGGCCATCAGACTGGAGGCCAGTTACCAGCGGTGTACCACAGGGATCAATGCTGGGTCCTCTGCTATTTGTGATTTGTATCAATGACTTGGAAGAGGGGGCTGAAGGGTGGGTTAGTAAATTTGCTGATGACACCAAGATTGGTGGAGTAGTGGATGAAGTGGAGGGCTCTTGTAAGCTGCAGAGAGACATTGATAAGATGCAGAGCTGGGCAGAAAAGTGGCAGATGGAGTTTAACCCTGATAAGTGTGAGGTGATTCATTTTGGTAGGACAAACTTGAATGCAGATTACAGGGTCAATGGGAGGGTTCTGAGGAATGTGAAGGAACAGAGAGATCTTGGGGTTCATATCCACAGATCTCTGAAGGTTGCCACTCAAGTGGATAGAGCTTTGAAGAAGGCTTATAGTGTGTTAGTGTTTATTACCCAGGGGGTTTGAGTTTAAGAGCCGTGGGGTTATGCTGCAACTGTACAGGATCTTGGTGAGACCACATTTGGAATGTTGTGTTCAGTTCTGGTCACCTCACTATAAGAAGGATGTGGAAGCATTGGAGAGAATGCAGAGGAGATTAGCCTGGTTTGGAGGGTAGGTCTCATGAGGAAAGGTTGAGGGAGCTGGGGCTTTTCTCTTTAGAGCAGAGGAGGATGAGAGACGACTTAATAGAGGTTTATAAGATGATGAGGGGGACAGATAGAGTGGACGTTCAGAGACTATTTCTTGGGTGGATGTAGCTGTTACTAGGGGGCATAACTATAAGGTTCATGGTGGGAGATATAGGAGGGATGTCCGAGGTAGATTCTTTACTCAGAGAGTGGTTGGGGTGTGGAATAGACTGCCTGCAATGTATCGCCATACATTGCCATACAGGTAGTGCACTCGAAAGCTTTAGATTGGCTAGGAGGGAGTTAAAGAGTGAGTTAAGAAGGGCTAAAAGAGGACATGAGAAGACTTTGGCTGATAGGATTAAGGAGAATCCTAAGGCGTTCTATAGATATGTTAAGAACAGAAGATTGGTTAGGGCAAGATTAGGGCCAGTTAGAGACAGCAGTGGGAGGTTATGTGTGGAAGCAGAAGAGATTGGAAAGGCATTGAACCAGTATTTCCCTTCGGCATTCACGCAGGGGGACATAAATGTAGCTGTGGAGAACACTGGGTTACAGGGTTGTAAACTGGACAGTATTGCAGTTGATAGGGAGGATGTGCTAGATATTCTTGAGGGTTTGAAAATAGATAAGTCCCCTGGGCCGGACGGGATTTACCCTAGGATTCTCTGGGCGGCAAGAGAGGCGATTGCAGAGCCTCTGGCTCTGATCTTCAGGTCGTCGTTGGTCACTGGTATAGTGCCAGAAGATTGGAGGATAGCGAATGTTGTCCCATTGTTTAAGAAGGGGAACAGAGACTTCCCCGGGAATTATAGACATAAGAACATAAGAACATAAGAAATAGGAGCAGGAGTAGGCCATCTGGCCCTTCGAGCCTGCCCCGCCGTTCAATAAGATCATGGCTGATCTGTCGTGGCTCAGTTCCACTTTCCCGCCCTCTCCCCATAACCCTTAATCCCCTCTCTTATCAAAAACCCATCAACCCGCTTCTTAAAAATATTTAGCGAGGCAGCCTCCACCACTTCAACGGGCAGAGAATTCCAGAGATTCACCACCCTTTGAGTGAAGAAGTTCCTCCTCAACTCCGTTCTGAACCGCCCCCCCTTTATCTTGAGGCTGTGCCCCCTAGTCCTACTGTCTTTTTTGAGCGGGAAGAGTCTTTCCACCTCTATCCTATCCATCCCATTCATCATCTTATACGTCTCAATGAGATCTCCCCTCATTCTTCTAAACTCTAACGAGTACAAGCCTAGTTTATTCAGCCTCTCCTCATAGCTCAACCCCCTCAACTCCGGTATCAGCCTAGTAAACCTCCTCTGCACTCCCTCCAGGGCCAAAATATCCTTGCGCAGGTGCGGCGCCCAAAACTGCACACAGTACTCCAGCTGCGGCCTCACCAATGCCCTATACAGCTGCAGCAAGACCTCCCTACTTTTATATTCAATCCCCCTCGCTATGAAGGCCAGCATCCCATTCGCCTTCCTGACCACCTGCTGCACTTGCAGGCTGGGTTTTTGCGACTCATGCACAAGGACCCCGAGGTCCCTCTGCACCGTCGCCTGCTGCAGTTTTTCGCCACGTAAGTGGCGGTGAGTCTTACTTCTGTTGTCTTACTTCTGTTGTGGGCAAGGTTTTAGAAAAAATTATTAGGGATAGGATTTATAGTTATTTAGAGAGTAATGAATTGATTGGAGATAGTCAGCATGGTTTTGTGGAGGGTAGGTCGTGCCTTACTAACCTTATTGAGTTTTTTGAGAAAGTGACCAAAGAGGTGGATGGGGGTAAGGCAGTTGACGTGGTATATATGGACTTTAGTAAGGCATTTGATAAGGTTCACCATGGAAGGCTTCTGCAGAAAATGCAGATGTATGGGATTGAGGGTGATTTAGTTAATTGGATCAGGAATTGGCTAGCAGATAGGAGACAGAGGGTGGTGGTTGATGGTAAGTATTCGTCATGGAGTTCAGTTACGAGTGGTGTGCCTCAGGGATCTGTTTTGGGGCCACTGCTGTTTGTAATTTTTATAAATGATCTGGATGAGGGTATAGTTGGGTGGATCAGTAAATTTGCTGATGACACCGAAGTCGGAGGTGTGGTAGATAGTGAGGAAGGGTGTCTTAGTCTACAGGGAGATTTGGACAAGTTGCAGAGCTGGGCCAAGAGGTGGCGGATGGAGTTTAATGCTGAAAAGTGTGAGGTAATTCACTTTGGCAGGAATAACAGATGTGTTGAGTATAGGGCTAACGGTAGGAATCTGAATAGTGTGGATGAACAGAGGGATCTAGGTGTATGTGTACATAGATCCCTGAAAGTTGGGAATCAAGTAGATAGGGTTGTTAGGAAGGCATACGGTGTCTTGGCGTTTATTGGTAGGGGGATTGAATTTAGGAGCCGCAGCGTCATGTTAAGAACATAAGAACATAAGAAATAGGAGCAGGAGTAGGCCATCTAGCCCTTCGAGCCTGCCCCGCCATTCAATAAGATCATGGCTGATCTGTTGTGGCTCAGTTCCACTTTCCCGCCCTCTCCCCATAACCCTTAATCCCCTCTCTTATCAAAAACCCATCAACCCGCTTCTTAAAAATATTTAGCGAGGCAGCCTCCACCACTTCAACGGGCAGAGAATTCCAGAGATTCACCACCCTTTGAGTGAAGAAGTTCCTCCTCAACTCCGTTCTAAACCGCCTCCCCTTTATCTTGAGGCTGTGCCCCCTAGTCCTACTGTCTTTTTTGAGCGGGAAGAGTCTCTCCACCTCTATCCTATCCATCCCATTCATCATCTTATACGTCTCAATGAGATCTCCCCTCATTCTTCTAAACTCTAACGAGTACAAGCCTAATTTATTCAGCCTCTCCTCATAGCTCAATCCCCTCAACTCCGGTATCAGCCTAGTAAACCTCCTCTGCACTCCCTCCAGGGCCAAAATATCCTTGCGCAGGTGCGGCGCCCAAAACTGCACACAGTACTCCAGCTGCGGCCTCACCAATGCCCTATACAGCTGCAGCAAGACCTCCCTACTTTTATATTCAATCCCCCTCGCTATGAAGGCTATAAAAGTATAAACGCTATAAAAGTATATATATATATATGTATGTATAAAAGTAGGGAGGTCTTGCTGCAGCTGTATAGGGCATTGGTGAGGCCGCAGCTGGAGTACTGTGTGCAGTTTTGGGCGCCGCACCTGCGCAAGGATATTTTGGCCCTGGAGGGAGTGCAGAGGAGGTTTACTAGGCTGATACCGGAGTTGAGGGGATTGAGCTATGAGGAGAGGCTGAATAAACTAGGCTTGTACTCGTTAGAGTTTAGAAGAATGAGGGGAGATCTCATTGAGACGTATAAGATGATGAATGGGATGGATAGGATAGAGGTGGAGAGACTCTTCTCGCTCAGAAAAGACAGTAGGACTAGGGGGCACAGCCTCAAGATAAAGGGGAGGCGGTTTAGAACGGAGTTGAGGAGGAACTTCTTCACTCAAAGGGTGGTGAATCTCTGGAATTCTCTGCCCGTTGAAGTGGTGGAGGCTGCCTCGCTAAATATTTTTAAGAAGCGGGTTGATGGGTTCTTGTTAAGAGAGGGGATTAAGGGTTATGGGGAGAGGGCGGGAAAGTGGATTAAGGGTTATGGGGAGAGGGCGGGAAAGTGGAACTGAGCCACAACAGATCAGCCATGATCTTATTGAATGGTGGGGCAGGCTCGAAGGGCTAGATGGCCTACTCCTGCTCCTATTTCTTATGTTCTTATGTTCTTATGTTGCAACTGTACACAACTCTGGTGCGGCCGCACTTGGAGTATTGTGTGCAGTTCTGGTCCCCACATTATAGGAAGGATGTGGAGGCTTTGGAGAGGGTGCAGAGGAGGTTTACGAGGATGTTGCCTGGTATGGAGGGGAGGTCCTATGAGGAGAGACTGAGGGATTTGAGGTTGTTTTTGTTAGAAAGAAGGTGGCTAAGGGGGGACCTTATTGAAACATATAAGATGATTAGAGGTTTAGATAGGGTGGACAGTGATAGCCTTTTTCCTCGGATGGAGAAAGCTAGCATGAGGGGGCATGGCTTTAAATTAAGGGGGGGTAGTTATAGGACGGATGTCAGGGGTAGGTTCTTTACCCAGAGGGTGGTGAGGGATTGGAATGCCCTGCCTGCTGCAGTTGTAAATGCGCCTAGTTTGGGGGCGTTTAAGAGATCCGTGGATAGGTTTATGGATGGAAAGGGATTGGTTTAGGTTAGAAGGTCATTGCTTTTTAATTGGTTGGCGCAACATCGTGGGCCAAAGGGTCTGTTCTGCGCTGTAATGTTCTATGTTCTATACCTTCACTATCACTGGGCCAGAATCCCAGAACTCCTCCCTAACAGCACTGCGGGTGTACCTACACCTCAGGAACTGCTGTGATTCAAGCAGCAGCTCACTACCACCTTCTCAAGGATAACTGGTGGTGGGCAATAAATGTCAGTCTAACCAGTGACACCCACATCCCATAAATTAATCTTTTATAAAAGGCAGATGAATTCAGGGAGCAGTGAGGCGATGCACTTTGGAAGGAGTAATTTGACAAGGAAATATTCAATGAATGGGAGGACACTAGGAAGTTCTGTGGAACAAAGGGCCTCGGTTGTTTGTCCACAGACGTGTGAAGGCAGTAGGGCATGTTAGTAGGGTGGTGAAAGAGACACATGGGACACTTGCCTTTATCAATCGAGGTATAGATTACAAAAGCAGGGAAGTTATGTTGGAGCTGTATAGAACTTTGGTGAGGCCACGATTGAAGCACTGTGTACAGTTCTGGTCACCACGTTATCAGCAGGATGCGATCGCACTGAAGGGGGGTGCAGAGAAGATTCACCAGGATGCTTCCTGGGATGGAACATTCAGTTATAAAGAGAGGTTGGATAGGCTTCGATCGTTTCTGGAGAAGACTGAGGGGTGATCTGATCGAGGTGTTCAATATTATGAGGGACATGGACAGAGTGGAAAAGGAGCAGCTGTTTCCCTGAGTTGAAGGGTCAGTCACGAGGGGACAAAGGTTCAAGGTGAGGGACTGGAGGTTCCGGGGGGTTTGAGGAAACAATTTTTACCCAGAGGGTGGTGAGGGTCTGGAATGCGCTGCCTAGGAGGGTGGTGGAGGTGGGATGCCTCACATCCTTTACAAATTACCTGGGTGAGCACTTCACACATCACAACATTCAGGGCTATGGGCCCAGTGCTGGGAAATGGGATTAGAAGGGACCTCAGGTGTTTCTTGCGTGAAGACTTGATGGGTCGAAGGGCTTTTCTGCACTGAACAATTCTGTAAAGCATTCTAAAGGGGATTAGACTGTGATAGAACAAAGAACAGTACAGCATAGGAACAATCCTTTCAGCCCACCAAGTCTGTGCTGACACAGATGCCTCTCTAATATTTTCTTGCCTCTATGTGATCCATATCTCTCTCTTCCTGCCTATTCATCTATCTGTTTAGATGCCTCTCGAAAATTGTTATAGAATCTGCTTTCACACCTCCTCTGGCAGCACGTTCCGGGTATCCCCCACTCTCCATGTGATAAACTTGCCCCCGAGATCACTGTTAAACTTTCGCCCTCTCAGTCTCAACCTGTACCCCCGAGTAGTTGACCCTTTGACCCTGGGAAAGAAACTATGTCTATCTACTCTATCCAAGCCTCAATTGATAAAGGCGAGTACCCCATACACCTTTTTCACCGCCCTACTAACATGCCCTTCTGCCTTCAGACATCTGTGGACAAACACGCCAAGATCCCTTTGTTCCACAGAACTTCCTAGTGCCCTTCCATTCATTGAATATTTCCTTGTCAAATTACTCCTTCCAAAGTGCATCGCCTCACTGCTCCCTGAATTCATCTGCCTTTTATAAAAGATTAATTTATGGGATGTGGGTGTCACTGGTTAGACTGACATTTATTGCCCATCACCAGTTATCCTTGAGAAGGTGGTAGTGAGCTGCTGCTTGAATCACAGCAGTTCCTGAGGTGTAGGTATGCCTGCAGTGCTGTTAGGAAGAGAATTCCAGGATTTTCATTATCTGGTAAACCTCTATCAGGTCCCCCCTCATCCTGAGACGCTCCAGTGAAAACAATCCAAGTTTGTTCAACCTTTCTTCATAGTCCATTCCTCCAAACCAGGCAACATCCTGGTAAATCACTTCTGCATTTTTTCCATTGCATCAACATCTTTGCAGTACTATGGCGACCAGAATTGTACACAATACTCCAACTGTGACCTAACCAAAGTCTTATACAGCTGCAACATGATTTTCTAATTCCTGTACTCAACGCCCCAACCAATAAAGGCGAGCATGGTATACACCTTCATGACCACCTTGTCCACCTGAGTTGCCACCTTCAGGGAAGTGTGGATCAGCACATTCCTGTAAGGATGAAGGATAAGTATGGCAAGTTTTGGGAATCCTGGATAACAAGAGATATTGTGAGCCTCGTCAAAGAGAAAAGGGAAGCATGTGTCAAAGCCAGGAGGTTGGGAACACATGAAGCAAGTGTGGAATACAAGGAAAGTAGAAAGAAACTTAAGCAAGGAGTAAGGAGGGCTAAAAGGGGTCATGAGAAAGCATTGGCCAGCAGGATTAAGGAAAATAAAAAGGCATTTTACACGTATATAAAGAGCAAGAGGGTAGCCAGGGAGAGGGTTGGCCCACTCAAGGACAAGGGAGGGAATCTATGTGTGGAACCAGAGGAAATGGGTGAGGTATTAAATGAGGTTTTTGTACCAGTATTCACCAAAGAGAAGGACTTGGTGATTGATGAGTCTGGGAAAGGATGTGTAGATAGTTTGAGTCATGTTGAGATCAAAAAGGCGGAGTTTTGGGGTTCTTGAGAAACATTAAGGTAGACAAGTCCCCAGGGCCTGATGGGATATACCCCAGAATACTGAGAGAGGCAAGGGAGGAAATTGCTAGGGCCTTGAGAGAAATCTTTGTATCCCCACTGGCTACAGGGGAGGTCCCAGAGGATTGGAGAATAGCCAATGTTGTTTCTTTGTTTAAGAAGGCTAGCAAAAATAATCCAGGTAATTACAGGCTGGTGAACCTTACATCAGTGGTAGGGAAATTATTGGAGAGGATTCTTTGAGACAGGATTTATTCCCACTTGGAAATAAGTGGATGTATTAGTGAGAGGCAACATGGTTTTGTGAAGGGGAGGTCGTGCCACACTAACTTGATCGAGTTTTCGAGGAAGTGACAAAGATGATTGATGAGGGTAGGGCAGTGGATGTTGTCTACATGGACTTCAGTAAGGCCTTTGACAAGGTCCCTCATGGCAGATTGGTGCAGAAGGTGAAGTCACATGGGATCAGAGGTGAGCTGGCAAGGTGGATACAATACTGGCTTGATCATAGGAGACAGAGAGTAGCAGTGGAAGGGTGTGTTTCTGAATGGAGGGCTGTGACAAGTGGTGTTCCTCAGGGATCAGCGCTGGGATCTTTGCTGTTTGTAATATATATAAATGATTTGGAGGAAAATGTAACTGGATTGGTTAGGAAGTTTGCAGATGACACAAAGGTTGGTGGATTTGCAGATAGTGATGAGGACCATCAGAGGATACAGCAGGATATAGATCAGCTGGAGACTTGGGCGGAGAGATGGCAGATGGAGTTTAATCCAGACAAATGTGAGGTAATGCATTTTGGAAGGTCTAATACAGATAGGAAATATACAGTAAATGGCAGAACCCTTCAGAGTATTGATAGGCAGAGGGATCTGGGTGTACAGGTACACAGGTCACTGAAAGTGGCAATGCAGGTGGAGAAGGTAGTCAAGAAGGCATACGGCATGCTTGCCTTCATCGGCCGGGGTATTGAGTTTAAAAATCGGCAAATCATGTTGCAGCTTTATAGAACCTTAGTGAGGCCACACTTGGAATATAGTGTTCAGTTCTGGTCACCACACTACCAGAAGGATGTGGAGGCTTTGGAGAGGGTTTAGAAAAGATTTACCAGGATGTTGCCTGGTATGGAGGGCATTAGCTATGAGGAGAGGTTGGAGAAACTTGGTTTGTTCTCACTGGAGTGACGGAGGTTGAGGGGAGACCTGATAGAAGTCTATAAGATTATGAGGGGCATGGACAGAGTGGATAGTCAGAAGCTTTTTCCCAGGAAGAGTCAATTACTGGGGCACAGGTTTAAGGTGTGAGGGGCAAGGTTTAAAGGAGATGTTCGAGGCAGATTTTTTTTACACAGAGGGTGGTGGGTGCCTGGAACTCGCTGCCGGGGGAGGGAGTGGAAGTGGATACGGTCGTGAGTTTTAAGGGGCGTCTGGACAAATCCATGAATAGGATGGGAATAGAGGGATATGGTCCCCGGAAGGGTAGGGGGTTTTAGTTCAGTTGGGGGCAGCATGGTCGATACAGGCTTGGAGGGCCGAAGGGCATGTTCCTGTGCTGTAATTTTCTTTGTTCTTTGCACACCCAGATCCCTCTGTACGTTAATATTTCTAAGGGCTCTACCATTTACTGTGTACTTTTCTTTTGTGGTAGACCTTCCAAATCGCATCACCTCACATTTGTCCAGGTTAAATTCCATGTGCCATCAAGAACATAGGAACATAAGAAATAGGAGCAGGAGTAGGCCATCTAGCCCTTCGAGCCTGCCCCGCCATTCAATAAGATCATGGCTGATCTGTCGTGGCTCAGTTCCACTTTCCCGCCTTTTCCCCATAACCCTTAATCCCCTTGCCTATCAAAAACCTATCAACCCGCGTCTTAAATATATTTAGCGAGGCAGACTCCACCACTTCAATGGGCAGAGAATTCCAGAGATTCACCACCCTTTGAGTGAAGAAGTTCCTCCTCAACTCCGTTCTAAACTGCACCCCCCCCCCCCCCCCCCCCGAGCCTCTCCACCTCTATCCTATCCATCCCATTCATCATCTTGTACGTCTCAATGAGATCCCCCCTCATCCTTCTAAACTCTAACGAGTACAAGCCTAGTTTATTCAGCCTCTCCTCATAGCTCAACCCCCTCAAGTCCGGTATCAGCCTAGTGAAGCTCCTCTGCACTCCCTCCAAGGCCAAAATATCCTTGCGTAAGTGCGGCGACCAAAACTGCACACAGTACTCCAGCTGCGGCCTCACCAGTTTTCTCTACAGTTGCAGCAAGACCTCCCTACTTTTATATTCAGACACCCTTGCTATGAAGGCCAGCATCCCATTCGCCTTCCTGACCACCTGCTGCACCTGCAGGCTGGGTTTTTGCGACTCACGCACAAGGACCCTGAGGTCCCTCTGCACCGTCGCCTGCTGCAACCTTTCGCCATGTAAGTAGTAGTCCTTCCTACCAAAGTGGACAACCTCACACTTGCCAACATTAAATTCCATTTGCCATTTCCTGGCCCATTCGCCCAGCCTATCTAGATCCTTCTGCAGACTCTCCACACCCTCTGCACGATTTGCCATTCCACCAATCTTTGTGTCATCAGCAAATTTCGACACCTTACACTCGGTTCCCTCCTCCAGATCATCTATATAAATGGTAAATAGCTGAGGCCCCAGCACCGACCCCTGGGGCACTCCACTAGTCACCAACCGCCAATCCGAATAGCACCCATTGACCCCCACTCTCTGCCTCCTATTTGACAGCCAATCCTCTATCCACGCTAACACCCTACCCCCAACTCCATGCCCCCTAACCTTCTGTAACAACCTCTCGTGCGGCACCTTGTCAAACGCCTTCTGAAAATCAAGAAACATCACATCCACCGGTTCCCCTCTATCCACCGCACTGGACACATCTTCATAGAATTCCAATAAATTCGTCAGACACGACTTCCCCTTAACGAAACCGTGCTGCGTCTGCTCTGTTAAACAATTCTCCTCAAGATGCCTCGCTATTTTTTCCTTGATTATGGATTCAAGCATTTTATCTATAACACACGTTAAACTAACCGGCCTATAATTCCCTGCCTTTTGCCTGCTTTTTAAACAACGGCGTAACATTAGCCGTTTTCCAATCCTCCGGCACTTCCCCGGAATCCAGCGAGGTTTGGAAAATAATCACCAAGGCATCCACTATCACCTCCGCCATTTCTTTCAGAACCCTTGGATGCATTCCATCCGGTCCTGGGGACTTGTCCACAATCAGCCCCCTCCAGTCTGTCAAGCACCACCTCTCTAGTAACAGTAATGTCATTCAGACCCTCCACTCCTACCATCTTTCCATCGCTAACACCCGGTAAACTATTCACGTCAGCTTTTCAGCTCAGATCTTTCAGCTCAGGTCTCCAGATGATTTATATCCCGCTGTATCCTTTGACTATCCCCTTCGCTATCCACTAGTCCCCAATTTTTATATCATCTGCAAATTTACTCATCAGACCATCTACATTTTGCTAGAGAGAGAGACATAGATACTAGGAGTAGGAGGGGGCCATTCACCCTTCGATCCTGCCCCACCATTCATTTTGATCATGGCTGATCATCAAATTCAATATCCTGATCCCCCTTCCCCTCCCCCCATATCCCTCCATCCCTTTAGCCCCAAGAGCGAAATCTAATTTCTTCTTGAAATCAGGCAATATTTTGGTCTCAGCTACTTTCTGTGGGAGTGAATTCCACACATTCCCCACCCTCTGGGTGAAGACATTTCTCCTCAGTTCTAAAAGGTTTCCCCCTTATCCTCAAACTCTGCCCCCTAGTTCTGGACTCCCCCACCATGGAGAACATTCTTTCTGAATCTACCCTGTTAGAATTTTATAAGTTTCTATGAGATCCCCTCTCATTCTTCTAAACTCCAGTGAATATAATCCTAATCAGCCTAGTCTCTCCCTGTATGACAGACCTGCCATTCCAGGAATCAGCCTGGTAAACCTTCACTGTTCTCCCTCTAAAGCAAGGACATCCTTCCTCAGATGAAGGCACTGAAACTGTACACAATACTTCAGGTGTGGCCCCATCAATGCGCTGTACAATTGCAGTAAAACATCCCTATTCCTATATTCAAATCCTCTCACTATGAAGGCTAACATACCATTTGCCTTCTTTACTGCCTGCTGTATCTGCACACTGACCTTGAGTGACTGATGCATGAGCACTCCAAGATCTTGCCGAGTATCTAACTCTCTCAATTTACACCCAGTCAAGTAATAATCTGTCTTCCTATTACTGCTACCAGTGTGGATAACCTCACGTTTATTCACATTATGCTGCATCTGCCATGTTTTATATCCATCCAAGCCAGGTTTGTGTCCATCTTACCAGCTCACCTCGGATCCCACATGACTTCACCTTCTGTATCAGTCTGCCGTGAGGAGCTTTATCAAAGGCTTTACTAAAGTCCATGTAAACAACATCCACTGCCTTGCCCTGGGCTATTTTTCTTGTCATTTCCTCAAAGAATATCATCAAGTTTGTGAGACACGACCTCCCCTTCACAAAACCACACTGCCTATGGCTAATAAGCCTATTCTCTTTCAGATGTGAGCACATCCTGTCCCTAAGAATCTTCTCCAGTAATTTCCCCATCACTGATGTAAGGCTCACAGGCCCAGATTGTCTCTTCTGCCCTTCTTAAACAGAGGAACATTGCTGGCTATTCTCCAGTCCTCTGGTACCTCACCCATGTCTAAGGAGGATACAAAGATTTTGGCCAGGGTCTGAATAATTTCTTCCCTGTCCTCTCTCAGTATTCTGGGACAGACCCTTTCTGGTCCTGAGGACTTGTCCACCTTAATGTTTTTCAAAACCTCCGTTTTTGATTCCCTGAAAAGGAGAATGTACTTGGGTCTTGGGCGAAGGTGGGAGAATCGGACTGAATGAACTATTCATTCAGAGAGACAGCCAACCAAATTGCAAGCTTTAGTGACCCCCTTCCCCCGTATTGGAGAACACAACCAGAAGTGGGACAGAGAAGCTTCTATCAGATACTGGAGAAAGCTTTGAGGGGGTGAAATTCAGAAGGACGTTAAGGAAAGAACAAGAGGAATTTGTAAAATATTGGTGAGAAAGTCCCCAGAGGTGTTTTATAAATAGAGGTGGTGGACAGCTGAGGAAGGGTAAGGCTGGTACGATCCTGCACCTTTTCTAAAGATCTGGTTAGAGAGCAATCATGCTTTGTTCAAACGATGTTTAAGGTTAAAGATACTTGCCCAGTCACAAGATTTGCCAGGTTTGAACTAATAAAAATAAACTTTACTCTCTGAGGTCAGAAAGATAAAGCAAAGGTAAATATGAGGTAATGTGAATTAACAGGCACACTGTGTTCAAACAGACCACACTGCACCAGAACAGATATAACCAGGACAGAGTCCATGATTCTATAGATTCTGGAACAGTTCCTACAGATTGGAGGGTAGCTAACGTATGCCCACTATTCAAAAAGGGAGAGAAAACAAGGAATTATAAATCTGACGTCAGTGGTGGGGAAAATTCAGAATCCTTCATTAAAGATTTTACAGCAAAACTCTTGGAAAACAATGTCTGAATTGGACAGAGTCAGCGTGGATTCATGAAAGGGAAATCACGCTTGACAAACTGGTAGAGTTGATGAGGGGGAGCCAGTGGATGTGGTTTAATTGGTTCTCAAGAAGGCTTTCGACAAAGTCCCACGAGATTAGTGTGTAAAATTAAAGCAGATGGGATTGGGGTGATATTGAGATGGATAGAAAACTGACTGGCAGATAGGAAACAAAGAGTAGGAGGGATTATTATTTAAAAGGCGAAAAGCTGCAGCATGCTACTGTGCAGAGGGACCTGGGGGTCCTTGTGCACGAGTCGCAAAAACCCAGTTTGCAGGTGCAGCAGGTGATCAAGAAGGCGAATGGGATGCTGGCCTTTATAGTGAGAGGGATAGAATATAAAAGTAGGGAGGTCTTGCTGCAACTGTACAGGGCACTGGTGAGGCCGCAGCTGGAGTACTGTGTGCAGTTTTGGTCGCCGCACTTGTGCAAGGATATTTTGGCCTTGGAGGGAGTGCAGAGGAGGTTCACTAGGCTGATACCGGAGATGAGGGGGTTGGCCTGTGAAGAGAGACTAAATAGACTGGGTCTATACTCGTTGGAGTTTAGAAGGATGAGGGGGGATCTTATAGAGATGTATAAGATAACGAAGGGGATGGATAGAGTAGAGGTAGAGAGATTCTTCCCGCTTAGAAAGGATAGAACATAGAACATTACAGCGCAGAACAGGCCCTTCGGCCCACGATGTTGCGCTGACCAGTTAAAAAACAATGACCCTCTAACCTAAACCTTTTCATCCATAAACCTATCCACGGATTTCTTAAACGCCCCCAAACTAGGCGCATTTACAACCGCAGCAGGCAGGGCATTCCAATCCCTCACCACCCTCTGGGTAAAGAACCTACCCCTGACATCCGTCCTATAACTACCCCCCCTTAATTTAAAGCCATGCCCCCTCGTGCTAGCTTTCTCCATCCGAGGAAAAAGGCTATCACTGTCCACCCTATCTAAACCTCTAATCATCTTATATGTTTCAATAAGATCCCCTCTTAGCCGCCTTCTTTCCAGCGAAAACAACCCCAAATCCCTCAGCCTCTTCTCATAGGACCTCCCCTCCATACCAGGCAACATCCTGGTAAACCTCCTCTGCACCCTCTCCAAAGCCTCCACATCCTTCCTGTAATGTGGGGACCAGAACTGCACACAGTACTTCAAGTGCGGCCGCACCAGAGTTGTGTACAGTTGCAACATGACGCTGCGACTCCTAAATTCAGTCCCCCTACCAATAAACGCCAAGACACCGTATGCCTTCTTAACAACCTTATCTACTTGATTCCCAACTTTCAGGGATCTATGTACACATACACCTAGATCCCTCTGTTCATCCACACTATTCAAAGTCTTCCCATTAGCCCTATACTCGACACATCTGTTATTCCTACCAAAGTGAACTACCTCACACTTCTCCGCATTAAACTCCATCCGCCACCTCTCGGCCCAGCGCTGCAACCTGTCTAAGTCTCCCTGCAGACTATGACACCCTTCCTCACAATCTACCACACCTCCGACTTTGGTGTCATCAGCAAATTTACTAATCCACCCAACTATACCCTCATCCAGATCATTAATAAAAATCACAAACAGCAGTGGCCCCAAAACAGATCCCTGAGGCACACCACTCGTAACCGAACTCCATGACGAATATTTACCATCAACCACCACCCTATGTCTCCTATCTGCTAGCCAATTCCTGATCCAATTACCTAGATCACCCTCAATCCCATACATCTGCATTTTCTGCAGAAGCCTACCATGGTGAACCTTATCAAACGCCTTACTAAAATCCATATATACCACGTCACAGCGAATGGGACACAGCCTCAAGATAAGGGGGTGGGGGGTGCAGTTTAGAACGGAGTTGAGGAGGAACTTCTTCACTCAAAGGGTGGTGAATCTCTGGAATTCTCTGCCCATTGAAGTGGTGGAGGCTGCCTCGTTAAATATATTTAAGTCACAGGTAGATAGGTTTTTGATAGACAAGGGAATTAAGGGTTATGGGGAGAGAGCGGGAAAGTGGAACTGATCCACTTCAGATCAGCCATGATCTTATTGAATGGCGGGGCAGGCTCGAAGGGCTAGATGGCCTACTCCTGCTCCTATTTCTTATGTTCTTATGTCCATATGTTGGAAGGAATAAACCGTTTTTTTTCCAATTGGCAGGCAGTGACCGGTGGGGTACGAGAGGGATCAGCACTAGGACCTAGCTATTCACTATAAATATTAATGATTTAGATGATGGAACTAAATGCAATACCTACAAATTTGCAGATGATACAGAGTTGGGTGGGTGGATGAGCTGTGAGGGGGATACAGAGATGCTTCAGTGTGATTTGGACAAGCTGAGTGTGAGGGTATCTGCATGGCAGATGCAGTATAATGTGGGTAAATGTAAGGTTATCCACTTTGGTAGCAATAATAGGAAGACAAGATTACTATTTGAATGGCTATAGATTGAGAGAGGAGAATGTGCAGACCTTGGAGTCCTTGTGTATCAGTTACTGAAAGTAAGCACACAAGTATAGCAGGCAGTAAAAATGGCAAATGGTATGTTGGCTTTCATAGCGAAAGGATTCGAGTACATAAGAACATAAGAACATAAGAAATAGGAGCAGGAGTAGGCCATCTAGCCCTTCGAGCCTGCCCCGCCATTCAATAAGATCATGGCTGATCTGTTGTGGCTCAGTTCCACTTTCCTGCCCTCTCCCCATAACCCTTAATCCCCTCTCTTATCAAGAACCCAGCAACCCGCTTCTTAAAAATATTTAGCGAGGCAGCCTCCACCACTTCAACGGGCAGAGAATTCCAGAGATTCACCACCCTTTGAGTGAAGAAGTTCCTCCTCAATTCCGTTCTAAACCGCCTCCCCTTTATCTTGAGGCTGTGCCCCCTAGTCCTACTGTCTTTTTTGAGCGGGAAGAGTCTCTCCACCTCTATCCTATCCATCCCATTCATCATCTTATACGTCTCAATGAGATCTCCCCTCATTCTTCTAAACTCTAACGAGTACAAGCCTAGTTTATTCAGCCTCTCCTCATAGTTCAACCCCCTCAACTCCGGTATCAGCCTAGTAAACCTCCTCTGCACTCCTTCCAGGGCCAAAATATCCTTGCGCAGGTGCGGCGCCCAAAACTGCACACAGTACTCCAGCTGCGGCCTCACCAATGCCCTATACAGCTGCAGCAAGACCTCCCTACTTTTATATTCAATCCCCCTCGCTATGAAGGCCAGCATCCCATTCGCTTTCCTGACCACCTGCTGCACCTGCAAGCTGGGTTTTTGCGACTCATGCACAAGGACCCCGAGGTCCCTCTGCACCGTCGCCTGCTGCAGTTTTTCGCCACGTAAGTAATAGTCCTTCCTACCATTCTTCCTACCAAAGTGGACCACCTCACACTTGCCAACATTAAATTCCATTTGCCATTTCCTGGCCCATTCGCCCAGCCTATCTAGAGTACAGGAGCAAGGATGTCTTGCTGCAATTATACAGAGCCTTGATGAGGCCACACCTGGAGTATTGTATACAGTTTTACCCTCCTTATGTGATGAAGGATGCTGGAGGGAGTGCAGAGAAGGTTTATCAGATTGATTGCTATGATGGCGGGACTGACGTAAAGGAAAGATTGAGCCTGTTATGAATATATTCACTGGAGTTTATACAAATGAGGGGGAATCTCACAGAAAACAATAAAATTCTAACAGGACTAGACAGGGTAGATGGAGGGAGGATGTTCCCGATGGTGGGAGTGTCCAGACCCAGGGGTCACAATCTGAGGATACAGAGTTGACCATTTAGGACAGAGATGAGGAGAGATTTCTTCACTCAGAGATTTGATTTATTATTGTCACATGTATCAGCATATAGTGAAAAGTATTGTTTCTTGGGTGCTACACAGACAAAGCATACTGTTCATAGAGAAATGGTAGGTAGAGAGAAAACAGGGACCAGTGAGTCTGATGTCAGTACAAGGGAAGTTGCTAGAGTTCATTATCGAGGATTGTATAACAGAATTTGGAAGGTATAATCAGACACAGTCAGCATGGATTTACACAAGGGAAATCATTGACAAATCTATTGGAATTTTTTGAGGTTGTAACTAATAGAGTTGACCGAGGAGAACCAGTGGAGGTGATTTATTTAGACTTTCAGAAAGCTTTCCACAAGGTCTTACATAACAGACTAGTGCGTAAAGTTAAAGCACAGGGATTGTGGTTAGCAAATTGAAAGCAAAGAGGTGGCATAAAAGGGTCTATTTTTCTGATTGGCAGTCAGTGAGTAGTGGGGTTCCGCAGGGCTCTGTGCTGGGACCCCAACTGTTCAAGGGATCAAAGGATATGGGGGGATCAGAATATTGAATTCGATGATCAGCCATAATCAAGACAAATGGTAGAACAGTTTGAAGGGCCAAATGGCCTACACCTGCTTCTGGTTTCTATGTTTCTAAGGAAAGGAGAAAGTGCAGACTGTAGTGTTACTATGGTTCTATGGTCTTAGTGAGGGTGTAGAGAAAGATCAACCTAATATATGGTGGGTCCATTCAAAAGTCTGACAGCAGCAGGGAAGAAACTGTTCTTGAGTTGGTTGGTACATGACCTCAGACACTTGTATCTTTTTCCCAATGGAAGAAGGTGGAAGAGAGAATATACAGGGTGCGCGGGGTCCTTAAATATGCTGGCTGCTTTTCCACAGCAATGGGAAGTGTAGACAGAGTCAATGGATGGGAGGCTGGTTTGTGTGATGGATTGGGCTACATTCACAGCCTTTTGTAGTTCCTTATGGCCTTGGGCAGAGCAGGAGCCCAGACCATGCTGTGATCCAACCAGAAAGAATGCTTTCTATATCTGTAAAGGTTGGTGAAAGTCATAGCGGACATGCCAAATTTCCTTAGTCTTCTAAGAAAGTAGAGGCATTGGTGGGCTTTCTTAACTATAGTGTCAGCATGGGGGGGGACCAGGACAGGTTGTTGGTGACCTGGACACACAGAAACCTGAAGCTCTTGACCATTTCCACTTCATCCCCATTGATGTAGGGGGACATGTTCTCCTTTTGACTTCCTGAAGTCGATGACAATCTCCTTCGTTTTGTAAACGTTGAGGGAGAGATTATTGTTGCCGCACCAGATTCTCTATCTCATTCCTGTACTCTGTCTCGTCATTGTTTGAGCTCTGACCCACTACAACAAACTTGAAAATCGAGTTGGAGGGGAATTTAGTCGCACAGTCATAGGTGTATAAGGAGTTTATTAGGGGGCTGAGAACACAGCCTTGTGGAGCATCAGTGTTGTTACCTATTCTTATTTCTTATGGTCTGAAAGTTAGGAAATCTAGGATCGAGTTTGCAGAGGGAGGTGCCGAGGCCCAGGCCATGGAGTTTGGAGACGTTATCACCTTTTATCTAGGTCTGAGTGCTGGGCCAGAGAAATGGTGTGTGCTGTGGACCTGTTGCAGCAGTAGGCAAACTGTAGTGGATCCAGGTAGTCCGGGAGGCTGGAATTGATTTGTGCCGTCACTAGCCTTGCGAAACACTTCATAATGATGGATGTCAGCCACCGGCCAATAGTCATTAAGAGTGGGCAGCCTATGGAATTTGCTACACAGAAAGCAGCTGAAGCCAAAACATTGAATGTTTTCATGAAGCAGTTAGATATGGCACTCGAGGCAAGGGGGATCAGAGGATGCAGTTGGAAGGCCGGGTCAGGCTGTTGAGCTAGACATTCAGAATGAATGGCGGAGAAGCCATGGACTTCAGCAAGGCATTTGATAAGGCCCCCCATGCAAGACTTCTTGAGAAGGTGAGAGGGCATGGGATCCAAGGGGCTTTGGCCTTGTGGATCCAGAACTGGCTTGCCTGCAGAAGGCAGAGAGTGGTTGTGGATGGGTCTTTTACTGCATGGAGGTCAGTCACCAGTGGAGTGCCCCAGGGATCTGTTCTAGGACCCTTGCTGTTTGTCATTTTCATAAATGACCTAGATGAGGAAGTGGAGGGATGGGTTAGTAAGTTTGCCGATGATACGAAGGTCGGTGGTGTTGTGGATGGTCTGGAAGGATGTCAGAAGTTGCAGCAGGACATAAATAGGATGCAAGACTGGGCGGAGAAGTGGCAGATGGACTTCAACGCGGATAAATGCGTAGTCGTCCATTTTGGCAGAACCAATGGGATGAACGAGTACACTATCAAGGGCGGGAGTCTTAGTAGTGTTGAAGAGCAGAAGGATCTTGGGGTCCGGGTCCACAGGACTCTTAAATCGGCCTTGCAGGTGGAGGATGTGGTCAAGAAGGCGTATGGTGTACTGGCCTTCATTAATCGAGGGATTGAGTTTAGGAGTCGGGAGGTAATGCTGCAACTTTATAAGACCCTTGTCAGGCCTCATTTGGAGTACTGTGCGCAGTTCTGGTCGCCTCACTATAGGAAAGACGTAGAAGCTATTGAAAGGGTACAGAGGAGATTTACAAGGATGTTGCCTGGATTGGGAGGCATGCCTTATGAAGATAGGTTGAGGGAGCTGGGACTCTTCTCCCTGGAGAGACGAAGGTTGAGAGGCGACCTGATAGAGGTTTATAAAATGTTGAGAGGAATAGATAGGGTGGATTCTCAGAGGCTATTTCCCCGGGTTGAAATGGTTGCTACGAGAGGACACAGATTTAAGGTGCTGGGAAGCAAGTACAGAGGAGATGTTAGGGGTAAGTTTTTCACTCAGAGGGTGGTGAGTGAATGGAATCGGCTGCCGTCAGTGGTGGTAGAGGCGAACTCGCTGGGGTCTTTTAAAAGACTTCTGGATGAGTATATGGGGTTTAATGGGATTGGGGGTTATAGATAGGTCTGTGGATTGGTAGGTGTTGATGTGATCAGCGCAACTTGTGGGCCGAAGGGCCTGTTTGTGCTATAGTGTTCTATGTTCTAGAAAGCTCAGAGGGCTGAATGGCCTCCTCCCTGTTTTCACTGTAGTGGTAATGTTGGCCATGGTATCGCAATGGTGATGGAGAACCAGAATTATACACAGAAATATCGGCGTTTAAAATGACCTGAAGCTTACATTTAAAAATAGACACAAACCTTGTAGATGGCCAAGAATATACAGCTAGATAATGACAGGGGTGGCTCCCGGGAGAGGGCTGCAGAATCCCGGCATCCACACGGTGCCTTCCGGGAGGGGCTGCAGAATCCCGGGGATCCACATGGTGCCTTCCGGGAGGGGCTGCAGAATCCCGGGGATCCACATGGTGCCTTCCGGGAGGGGCTGCAGAATCCCGGGGATCCACACGGTGCCTTCCGGGAGGGGCTGCAGAATCCCGGCATCCACACGGTGCCTTCCGGGAGGGGCTGCAGAATCCCGGGGATCCACATGGTGCCTTCCGGGAGGGGCTGCAGAATCCCGGGGATCCACATGGTGCCTTCCGGGAGGGGCTGCAGAATCCCGGGGATCCACATGGTGCCTTCCGGGAGGGGCTGCAGAATCCCGGGGATCCACACGGTGCCTTCCGGGAGAGGGTGCAGAATCCCGGGGATCCACATGGTGCCTTCCGGGAGGGGCTGCAGAATCCCGGGGATCCACATGGTGCCTTCCGGGAGGGGCTGCAGAATCCCGGGGATCCACATGGTGCCTTCCGGGAGGGGCTGCAGAATCCCGGGGATCCACACGGTGCCTTCCGGGAGAGGGTGCAGAATCCCGGGGATCCACATGGCCTTCCAGGAGGGGCTGCAGAATCCCGGGGATCCACATGGTGCCTTCCGGGAGGGGCTGCAGAATCCCGGGGATCCACATGGTGCCTTCCGGGAGAGGGTGCAGAATCCCGGGGATCCACATGGTGCCTTCCGGGAGAGGGTGCAGAATCCTGGGAATTCTGGTGGGGAGTGTGGGAACAGATTGGGGGTGGAGGGTTGCTGGGGGTTTAGGGTGAGGGGGCTGGGAGTGGTGGGTGGGGGGGTGGGAATTGAAGAACAAAGAACAAAAAAAAGCCCAGGAAACAGGCCCTTCGGCCCAGCGAGCCCGCACCGCCAACTCAACACCACCAGTTCCCCTCTCCACCCACGACCCTTGTCTAATGTTTTATGGCCAACATTAGACATTGGGGTTGGGGACTTTGGGGTTAGAATGTTTCAGACTAGAAGGGGTTGGGGGTGGGCTGGGAGGGTGTTGGGGGTAGAGAGCTGTTGGGGGGTTGGAAGTGGAGGTATGTTGGGGGTTTGGGAGTGTTGGGGTTGGGGGCTGTTGGGGATTGGGATGGTGGAGTGTTACGGGGGTTGGGGTTGAGGTGGGGGTGTTAAAACCACAACATAAACAGGCCCTTTGGCCCACAAGTTGCGGTTGGAAGTGGGGGGTGTTGGGGGTAGGGAGATGTTGGGGAGGGGGTGTTGGGGTGGGTGTAAGCTGTGGGGGGGTTGGGGTGGGGGTGTGCTGTCGGGGGGGAGTGGGGGGGGGGTGTGCTCGGAGGGGTTTGCTGTTTGTGACCCTGTCTCTTTGTTCCCAGGTCGTATAATATTAACAAGTTGGCCTGTCAGGAAGTGGAAGATGTTCTGTCCATTGGTGAGTGACCGAGTGAAAGATAAAGTTACTCGGAGAATCCGTCTCTCACTTTGCTTCCCATTTCCTGGAGAATTGCAGGAAATTACCAAATAGTTCTAGCACAGAAGGAGACCATTCTGCCCATTGCCTTCATGCTGACCCTGATTTATTCCTTGTCCACCCCATAAGTCTGGGTATCTTCTCCCTTTCCAAAACCACAACTCAACCAGTCTCCAACACATGGTCTACCACCCCAAGGGAGTGGCCGGGGCAGGGGAGGGGTCCAGGGAGGAGGCAGGGCATGGGAGGTGTGGGGGTGGGGAGAAGCTGGGGAGGGTGTGAGATGGGGGGTGGGTACGGCAGAGGAAGGGGTGGGGCCAGGAGAGGGGCAGGCCAAGGCAAGGAGGGGGTAGGGCTGAGAGAGGGGCAGAGCCGAGGAGAGGCAGGATTGGGTGAGCAGCAGCTGGGGAGGAGGTGGGGCAGGGTGCACCGGGGAGGGGAGTGTAGAGGTGGCGGCAGGGCGGGGGAGAGGGATGGAGTGGGGCCGGGTAGGGGGAGTGGGGCGCTGACTGGGCCGGGCTGAGAGAGGGGGCAGGGCAGAGGAGGGTGTGGGGGCAGGGAGGGTTTTGTAAACAAGGCTGAGAATTTTAAAATCATGTTGGGGGTCACTGTCGGTCAGAGTGCACAGGGCGACAGGGTCAGGGTGCACAGGGCGACAGGGTCAGGGTGCACAGGGCGACAGGGTCAGGGTGCACAGGGCGACAGGGTCAGGGTGCACAGGGCGACAGGGTCAGGGTGCACAGGGCGACAGGGTCAGGGTGCACAGGGCGACAGGGTCAGGGTGCACAGGGCGACAGGGTCAGGGTGCACAGGGCGACAGGGTCAGGGTGCACAGGGCGACAGGGTCAGGGTGGGGGGATGTTGTTGATGGGGTGGGGTTGGGTGAGGGGGGGGGCATTGCTGAGCTCTGTGTTTTGAGCTGGCTGTGATGCCTGCCCACACCGGAGCTTGGGGTTTTGTATCTGGGATCTCTGTGCAGGGAATAACCCCTGTGTTTCTGTCCCTCAGCTAAACAGAAGAGCTGTGTGGATCTGCCCATTACTGCAGAGTTTGTGGAGAAAGGTGAGTGAGTGCTGAATTGTAACTGGGCAGCCTGCCTATCCCCTACCCCCTACAGCAGATAGAAGAACATTTTGCATTGAGATAGCGTTTCTCACCAGCACCTTGCACCCTGTTGAACATTGGTCATTCAGCCCATCGAGTCTGCTCTGTCATCCAATGCTAATATTCAATTCCTTTCCTGCCTTATCCCCATCAGTCCTGGACTCCCTAACTGAATAAATAGCTGTGTATCTCAGCAAACCTGTGCTTACTGTGCTAACGTCAAAAAGAACTAGCCAATTACCCCCCGCAAACTTCCCCAAACAACAAGGCAGTGAATAGTTTCGCTTTTCACTGATATTGGTTTAAATGTTATAGAACCAGGTTAACCATCCTGCTACGCAGCAGTGCGGCACTCCCTCAGCGCTGACCCTCTGACAGTGCGGCGCTCCCTCAGCGCTGACCCTCTGACAGTGCGGCGCTCCCTCAGCGCTGACCCTCTGACAGTGCGGCGCTCCCTCAGCGCTGACCCTCTGACAGTGCGGCGCTCCCTCAGCGCTGACCCTCTGACAGTGCGGCACTCCCTCAGCGCTGACCCTCTGACTGACAGTGCGGCGCTCCCTCAGCACCGACCCTCTGACTGACAGTGCGGCACTCCCTCAGCGCTGACCCTCTGACAGTGCGGCGCTCCCTCAGCGCTGACCCTCTGACTGACAGTGCGGCGCTCCCTCAGCACCGACCCTCTGACTGACAGTGCGGCGCTCCCTCAGCGCTGACCCTCTGACTGACAGTGCGGCGCTCCCTCAGCGCTGACCCTCTGACTGACAGTGCGGCGCTCCCTCAGCGCTGACCCTCTGACTGACAGTGCGGCGCTCCCTCAGCGCTGACCCTCTGACTGACAGTGCGGCGCTCCCTCAGCGCTGACCCTCTGACTGACAGTGCGGCGCTCCCTCAGCGCTGACCCTCTGACTGACAGTGCGGCGCTCCCTCAGCGCTGACCCTCTGACTGACAGTGCGGCGCTCCCTCAGCGCTGACCCTCTGACTGACAGTGCGGCGCTCCCTCAGCGCTGACCCTCTGACTGACAGTGCGGCGCTCCCTCAGCGCTGACCCTCTGACTGACAGTGCGGCGCTCCCTCAGCGCTGACCCTCTGACTGACAGTGCGGCGCTCCCTCAGCGCTGACCCTCTGACTGACAGTGCGGCGCTCCCTCAGCGCTGACCCTCTGACTGACAGTGCGGCGCTCCCTCAGCGCTGACCCTCTGACTGACAGTGCGGCGCTCCCTCAGCGCTGACCCTCTGACTGACAGTGCGGCGCTCCCTCAGCGCTGACCCTCTGACTGACAGTGCGGCGCTCCCTCAGCGCTGACCCTCTGACTGACAGTGCGGCGCTCCCTCAGCGCTGACCCTCTGACTGACAGTGCGGCGCTCCCTCAGCGCTGACCCTCTGACTGACAGTGCGGCGCTCCCTCAGCGCTGACCCTCTGACTGACAGTGCGGCGCTCCCTCAGCGCTGACCCTCTGACTGACAGTGCGGCGCTCCCTCAGCGCTGACCCTCTGACTGACAGTGCGGCGCTCCCTCAGCGCTGACCCTCTGACTGACAGTGCGGCGCTCCCTCAGCGCTGACCCTCTGACTGACAGTGCGGCGCTCCCTCAGCGCTGACCCTCTGACAGTGCTGATTTCCATTCCTTGTCCATGACGTCTCAGGCAATCTGCAGCAGACATTGTCTTTGGAGAGAGCGGAGAATTCCCCAGTGTGTGTCTCCCTGCTCTGGGTCACAGCATTCCCCAGTGTGTGTCTCTCCCTGCTCTGTACCTGCTTCAACAAGGTGTCCTTTGTGTCTGCCTCTGCTTGTTGTGAATGATATCCTGAGCTTAACCCGTCCTTTCCTCTTTGCAGTTACTGAACATTACAACCAGTCACTTGTATTCTGCCCAGAGGAACCCAAGATCTTCTTCAGTATTCGGGAGCCCATCGTAAACCGAGTGTTCACCAGCGAACGTTACCGAGGTTTCACAAGCAAGTGTGTCCTTTATCACCAACTCTCTCTTTCCACCGCTCTCACATTAACCAGTCTGTGTCTTACTGAGGATGTGTCTGCTCACATCACTCCCCTTCTGAACAACCTGACTTTGTTTCTCGCACTTTGTTATGCTGGCTTTTTCCCCAGAGGGAATTCCTGTGCCTGCAGTGGAATTTTCCAGTGTAAACACAGTATCACCGCAAAATAAAATACTGCAGATGCTGGAAATCCACAACAAAAGCAAAAAATGCTGCAGCAATTGTGACAAGAGAATAGAGCCAACGTTTCGAGTTTGTATCACTCTTCTTCAGAGTTAAAGAAAGAGAAATGTGTTGGATTATATACTGTATGCAATCAGAAGCACCAGCTTAAGTCCAGCAGATTTATTTGGAATCACGAGCTTTCAGAGCGCTGCTCTGTGAGTGATAGCCTGATGAAGGAGCAGCACTCTGAAAGCTTGTGCTACCTGTTGGACTTTAACCTGGTTTTGAGACTTCTTTACTGTGCCAACGCCAGCACCTCCACATCATATCTACTACGTAAGCAGCAGAGTAATAGGACACTGATTGGTGGGAGTTAGGAAAGATTGCAACAAAAATATTATGGGCATAAGACAAAGGAAGTTTTAATGATAGTGTTAAAGATTATAAGACCCTTGTCAGGCCCCACTTGGAGTATTGTGCGCAGTTCTGGTCGCCTCACTATAGGAAGGGCGTAGAAGCTATTGAAAGGGTACAGGGGAGATTTACAAGGATGTTGCCTGGACTGGGAGGCATGCCTTATGAAGATAGGTTGAGGGAGCTGGGACTCTTTTCCCTGGAGAGACGAAGGTTGAGAGGCGACCTGATAGAAGTTTATAAAATGTTGAGAGGAATAGATAGGGTGGATTCTCAGAGGCTATTTCCCCGGGTTGAAATGGTCGCTACGAGAGGACACAGGTTTAAGGTGCGGGGAGGCAAGTACAGAAGTGATGTTAGGGGTAAGTTTTTCACTCAGAGGGTGGTGAGTGAATGGAATCGGCTGCCGTCAGTGGTGGTGGAGGCGAACTCACTGGGGTCTTTTAAAAGACTTCTGGATGAGTATATGGGATTTAATGGGATTGGGGGTTATAGATAGGTCTATAGATTGGTAGGTGTTGATGTGATCGGCGCAACTCGTGGGCCGAAGGGCCTGTTTGCGCTGTAGTGTTCTGTGTTCTATTAAGGCAGGTGTTAATAGCGGCGTAAAGGTAAGAAAGCAGTAAGTGTTAATAGCAGAACAAAATCAGCGCTTTGTGAAAGGAAAGCTCAAGAACAAGTGACAGGCGACCCTGTAGGAGAGGGGTTGGGATACACAATTGGATTGCAATACGACCCCCTACCTCCAATCTGTTGCCATTTTAAGTCAGTATCTTACTCTCCTGCCCAGTGAAGCCCACTGAAAGACAGCACTTCATCTTCTGATCAGCCACATTACGAGCTTCCACACTCAGCACTGAGTTTAACAGCTATCGACTGTGAACTTTCTCCTCTGTCTGCACCCCCTTTAATCATTCCAGTTCTCCCCTTCTCCCCACCCCTGAACTCTGCACAAGGCTATCAGCATTTGTTGTTACGTTTTGCTTTCAGAGTGCTGACCTTGTTCTGCTCCCAGCACATGCTGCTTTCTTAGCTTTATGCCACTGTTACACCTGCCTGAGTCTTTAATATGTCCATTCAGAACATAAGAACTAGGAGCAGGAGTCGGCCATCTGCCCCCTCGAACCTGCTCCTCCATTCAATAAGATCATGGCTGATCTTTTCATGGACTCAGCTCCACTTACCCGCCCACTCACCATAACCCTTAATTCCTTTACTGTTCAAAAATGTATCTATCCTTGCCTTAAAAACATTCAATGAGGGAGCCTCAACTGCTTCACTGGGCAGGGAATTCCACAGATTCACAACCCTTTGTGTGAAGAAGTTCCTCCTCAACTCGGTCCGAAATCTGCTTCCCCTTATTTTGAGGCTATTCCCCCTAGTTCTAGTTTCACCCACCAGTGGAAACAACTTCCTGCTTCTATCTTATCGATTCCCTTCATAATCTTATATGTTTCTATAAGATCTCCCCTCATTCTTCTGAATTCCAATGAGTAACATAGAACATTACAGCACAGAACAGGCCCTTCGGCCCACGATGTTGCGCCGACCAGTTAAAAAACAATGACCCTCTAACCTAAACCAAACCCTTTCCATCCATAAACCTATCCACGGATTTCTTAAACATCCCCAAACTAGGCGCATCCACAACTGCAGCAGGCAGGGCATTCCAATCCCTCACCACCCTCTGGGTAAAGAACCTACCCCTGACATCCGTCCTATAACTACCACCCCTTAATTTAAAGCTATGCCCCCTCGTGCTAGCTTTCTCCATCCGAGGAAAAAGGCTATCACTGTCCACCCTATCCAAACCTCTAATCATCTTATATGTTTCAATAAGGTCCCCTTGCAGCCGCCTTCTTTCTAACAAAAACAACCTCAAATCCCTTAGTTTCTCCTCATAGGACCTCCCCTCCATACCAGGCAACATCCTGGTAAACCTCCTCTGCACCCTCTCCAAAGCTTCCACATCCTTCCTATAATGTGGGGACCAGAACTGCACACAATACTCCAAGAGCGGCCACACCAGAGTTTTGTACAGTTGCAACATGACGCTGCGGCTCCTAAATTCAATCCCCCTACCAATAAACGCCAAGACACCGTATGCCTTCCTAACAACCCTATCTACTTGATTCCCAACTTTCAGGGATCTATGTACACGTACACATACACCTAGATCCCTCTGTTCATCCACACTATTCAGAGTCCTACCGTTAGCCCTATACTCTACCCATCTGTTATTCCTGCCAAAGTGAATTACCTCACACTTTTCAGCATTAAACTCCATCCTCCACCTCTCGGCCCAGCTCTGCAACTTGTCCAAGTCTCTCTGTAAACTATGACACCCCTCCTCACTATCAACCACACCTCCGACTTTGGTGTCATCAGCAAATTTACTAATCCACCCAACTATACCCTCATCCAGATCATTAATAAAAATTACAAACAGCAGTGGCCCCAAAACAGATCCCTGAGGCACACCACTCGTAACTGAACTCCATGTCGAATACTTACCATCAACCACCACCCTCTGTCTCCTATCCGCCAGCCAATTCCTAATCCAATTTCCAATAACGCCCCAGTCTACTCAGTCTCTCCTCATAAGCCAATCCTCTCAACTCCAGAATCAACCTAGTGAATCTCCTCTGCACTCCCTCCAGTGCCAGTATATCCTTTCTCAGGTAAGGAGACCAAAACTGTACACAGTACTCCAGGTATGGCCTCACCAGCACCTTATACAGCTGTAACATAACCTCACTGCTTTTAAACTCCATCCCTCTAGCAATGAAGGACAAAATTCCATTTACCTTCTTAATTACCTGCTGTACCTGCAAACCAACTCCTTGAGATTCCTGCACAAGGACACCCAGGTCCCTCTGCACAGCAGCATGCTACAATATTTTACCATTTAAATAATAGTCCATTTTGCTGTTATTCCGACCAAAATGGATGACCTCACATTTACTAACATTGTACTCCATCTGCCAGACCCTCACCCACTCATTTAGATTATCTATATCCCTTTACAGACTTTCAGTATCCTCTGCACACTTTGCTCTGCCACACATCTTAGTGTCATCTGTGAATTTTGACACACTACACTTGGTCCCCAACTCCAAATCATCGATGTAAATTGTAAATAATTGTGGTCCCAACACTGATCCCTGAGGCACACCACTAGTCACTGATCGCCAACCAGAAAAACATCCATTTACCCCCACTCTTTTCTTTCTGTTAGTTAACCAATCCTCTATCCACACTAATACATTACCCATAACATTGTGCACCTTTATCTTATGTAGCAGTCTTTGATGCGACACCTTGTCAAATACCTTCTGGAAATCCAGACACACCACATCCACAGGTTCCCCACTGCCCACTGCACATGTAATGTTCTCCAAGAATTCCACCAAATTAGTCAATCATGACCTGCCCTTCATGAACCCATGCTGGGTCTTACCAATGGGACAATTTATATCCAGATGTCTCGCTATTTCTTCCTTGATGACAGGATTCGCGCATTTTCCCTCCTACAGAAGTTAAGCTAACCGGCCTATAGTTACCTGCCTTTTGTCTACCAGTTTAAACAGTGGCCTCACATTTGCGGATTTCCAATCTGCAGGAACCACCCCAGAGTCCAGCTAATTTTGGTAAATTACCACTAGTGACCATCCTGTAACCATGTCTCTGTAATTCCACTGAATCGTACTCATTCACAATGATTTGTGCTGTCAACTCATTTACCTTGTTTTTAATACTACGAGCATTCAGATAAAGTGCCCTTATACTAGTTTTTGTACCTTTTTGAATTCTAACACTTCCATTAATAACATTTCCTGAGTTTTCCTTCCTTTTAACTTTTTTCCTGATGTTTGATGTAAGGGAAAGGCAAATTGTGCGGAGGGTGTGGAGAGTCTGCAGAAGGATCTAGATAGGCTGGGCGAATGGGCCAGGAAATGGCAAATGGAATTTAATGTTGGCAAGTGTGAGGTGGTCCACTTTGGTAGGAAGAATGGTAGGAAGGACTATTACTTACGTGGCGAAAAACTGCAGCAGGCGACGGTGCAGAGGGACCTCGGGGTCCTTGTGCATGAGTCGCAAAAACCCAGCCTGCAGGTGCAGCAGGTGGTCAGGAAGGCGAATGGGATGCTGGCCTTCATAGCGAGGGGGATTGAATATAAAAGTAGGGAGGTCTTGCTGCAGCTGTATAGGGCATTGGTGAGGCCGCAGCTGGAGTACTGTGTGCAGTTTTGGGCGCCGCACCTGCGCAAGGATATTTTGGCCTTGGAGGGAGTGCAGAGGAGGTTTACTAGGCTGATACCGGAGTTGAGGGGGTTGAGCTATGAGGAGAGGCTGAATAAACTAGGCTTGTACTCGTTAGAGTTTAGAAGAATGAGGGGAGATCTCATTGAGACGTATAAGATGATGAATGGGATGGATAGGATAGAGGTGGAAAGACTCTTCCCGCTCAAAAAAGACAGTAGGACTAGGGGGCACAGCCTCAAGATAAAGGGGGGGCAGTTCAGAACGGAGTTGAGGAGGAACTTCTTCACTCAAAGGGTGGTGAATCTCTGGAATTCTCTGCCCGTTGAAGTGGTGGAGGCTGCCTCGCTAAATATTTTTAAGAAGCGGGTTGATGGGTTTTTGATAAGAGAGGGGATTAAGGGTTATGGGGAGAGGGCGGGAAAGTGGAACTGAGCCACGACAGATCAGCCATGATCTTATTGAATGGCGGGGCAGGCTCGAAGGGCCAGATGGCCTACTCCTGCTCTTATTTCTTATGTTCTTATGTTCTTATGTTCTTATTTGGAACCTTTTGTCCACGTTTTGTCCTTGCTTTGTCCTGGGCCTATAAATCTTTGTTGCAATCTCTCACAGCTCCTACCTGTCACTGACTTTCTACCCTGTTCTAGCTGCTCCAGCCCCTCCTTTACAGTGTAAAGCCCATTTCTCTCTCTCCAGCTCTGAGGGAGAGTCAGACAGATTTGAAACATTAACACTATTCTCTCTCCACAGATGCTGTCAGAGTTGCTGAGTGATTAGAGAATCTGTCTGCTTGATGATTTCCCTCATTCACACATTTCACTCTCACTGCAGCCAGGCTTCCAATTCTGATTGTAACTGTTTTTGATAAATGGCAGTATCTTCACAGCACAGCAATGGGCTGTTCTGCCTATCTACTTTATACTGGTGTTTGTGATCGACACAAGCCCCTCCTACTTCATCTTTACCATCTCACCGTCTCCTTCCACTCCCTGTTTACCCAGCACCCCCCGCCCCCCGCAATGCTGCTCACCTCTGTCTCTCGCAGTCTTACCTGAAGCTCCCAGGCAGCACTCAGCCAGCCCTTTATCTGATCAGGTATTCTTCATGAAGCTTTAAAGACACAAGGCAAATCGCTGAAGTCAGTGAGTCATTCTGGTTCAGGAAGAGGCCATTCCTCCTGTTGAACCCATGCTGGCTCTCTGCTGAGGAATCCAGTCTGTGCTATATTAGAACATAGAACATTACAGCGCAGAACAGGCCCTTCGGCCCACGATGTTGCGCCGACCAGTTAAAAAACAATGACCCACTAACCTAAACCAATCCCTTCTCGTCCATAAACCTATCCACGGACCTCTTAAACGCCCCCAAACTAGGCGCATTTACAACTGCAGCAGGCAGGGCATTCCAATCCCTCACCACCCTCTGGGTAAAGAACCTACCCCTGACAGCCGTCCTATAACTACCCCCCCTTAATTTAAAGCCATGCCCCCTCGTGCTAGCTTTCTCCATCCGAGGAAAAAGGCTATTACGGTCCACCCTATCTAAACCTCTAATCATCTTATATGTTTCAATAAGATCCCCTCTTAGCCGCCTTCTTTCCAGCGAAAACAACCCCAAATCCCTCAGCCTCTCCTCATAGGACCTCCCCTCCATACCAGGCAACATCCTGGTAAACCTCCTCTGCACCCTCTCCAAAGCCTCCACATCCTTCCTGTAATGTGGGGACCAGAACTGCACACGATACTCCAAGTGCGGCCGCACCAGAGTTGTGTACAGTTGCAACATGACGCTGCGACTCCTAAATTCAATCCCCCTACCAATAAACGCCAAGACACCGTATGCCTTCCTAACAACCTTATCTACTTGACTCCCAACTTTCAGGGATCTATGTACACATACACCTAGATCCCTCTGCTCATCCACACTATTCAAAGTCCTCCCGTTAGCCCTATACTCTACACATCTGTTATTCCTACCAAAGTGAATTACCTCACACTTCTCCGCATTAAACTCCATATTAGACAGTTTCCTGCTTTTCTCCATTACTAATCTAAACTTTATCATCACTCTGTCAAGTCCTCCCTCATGAGACCAAGCAGCAGATCCAGCAATGCCTTCTGATCATAGAAACATAGAACAGTACAGCGCAGTACAGGCCCGTCGGCCCTCAATGTTGTGCTGAGCTATGTCCAAACCCAGGATCAAGCTATCCCACTCCCTATCATTCTGGAGTGCTCCATGTGCCTATCCAATAACCGCTTGAAAGTTCCTAAAGTGTCTGATTCCACTATCACAGCAGGCAGTGTAATGGGATGCTGGCCTTTATAGCGAGGGGGATTGAATATAAAAGTAGGGAGGTCTTGCTGCAGCTGTATAGGGCATTGGTGAGGCCGCAGCTGGAGTACTGTGTACAGTTTTGGGCGCCGTTCTTACGCAAGGATATTTTGGCCTTGGAGGGAGTGCAGAGGAGGTTTACTAGGCTGATTCCGGAGTTGAGGGGGTTGAGCTATGAGGAGAGGCTGAATAAACTAGGCTTGTACTTGTTAGAGTTTAGAAGAATGAGGGGAGATCTCATTGAGATGTATAAGATGATGAATGGGATGGATAGGATAGAGGTGGAGAGACTCTTCCCGCTCAGAAAGGATAATAGGACTAGGGGGCACAGCCTCAAGATAAAGGGGGGGGCAGTTTAGAACGGAGTTGAGGAGGAACTTCTTCACTCAAAGGGTGGTGAATCTCTGGAATTCTCTGCCTGTTGAAGTGGTGGAGGCTGCCTCGCTAAATATTTTTAAGACGCGGGTTGATGGGTTTTTGATAAGCGAGGGGTTTAAGGGTTATGGGGAGAGGGCGGGAATGTGGAACTGAGCCACGACAGATCAGCCATGATCTTATTGAATGGCGGGGCAGGCTCGAAGGGCTAGATGGCCTACTCCTGCTCCTATTTCTTATGTTGTTATGTTCAACCACTCTGAGCAATCTACCTCGGACATCCCTCCTATATCTCCCACCATGAACTTTATAGTTATGCCCCCTAGTAACAGCTACATCCACCCGAGGAAATAGTCTCTGAACGTCCACTCTATCAATCCCTGTCATCATCTTATAAACCTCTATTAAGTCGCCTCTCATCCTCCTCTGCTCTAAAGAGAAAAGCCCCAGCTCCCTCAACCTTTCCTCATAAGACCTACCTTCCAAACCAGGCAGCATCCTGGTAAATCTCCTCTGCACTCTCTCCAATGCTTCCACATCCTTCTTATAGTGAGGTGACCAGAACTACACACAATATTCCAAATGTGGTCTCACCAACATCCTGTACAGTTGCAGCATAACCCCACGGCTCTTAAACTCAAACCCCCTGGGTAATAAACACTAACACACTATAAGCCTTCTTCACAGCTCTATCCACTTGAGTGGCAACCTTCAGAGATCTGTGGATATGAATCCCAAGATCTCTCTGTTCCTCCACATTCCTCAGAACCCTGCCGTTGACCCTGTAATCTGCATTCAAGTTTGTCCTACCAAAATGAATCACCTCGCACTTATCAGGGTTAAACTCCATCTGCCACTTTTCGGCCCAGCTCTGCATCCTATCAATGTCTATTTGCAGCCTACAAGAGCCCTCCACCTCATCTACTACTCCACCAATCTTGGTGTCATCAGCAAATTTACTAACCCACCCTTCAGCCTCCTCTTCCAGGGAAGACCCCCCCCCCCCCCCACCCTTTACTCAAATAACCCCATCTGTACCCCTCCACAGCTCAGCGATTTTCCTGTCACCATGCTCCTCTTCCTCACTCCCAGAGCTCTCTCGCAAGATCTTATCAATTCCTTCTCACCTGTAACCAATGGATTCTGTTCTTTGTCCTGCTGAAGGACTTTGCTAAGATTGCAGTGTCTTCTCTAATTGATATTACCATCCCATCTCCTTTTCTCCTTCTCTATCTTTCCTGAACACTAAGTCCTTGTGTATTAAGTGCCCATGTCACACGATTTTTAAGCCACATTTCTGTTATTGCCACTATATCATATTCTGTTTACCATTTGTACTCCTAGCTCACCATATTTATTCCCTGCACTCCTATTTAATATGGAATAATATACTCCTCTCTCACTGTCCAACATTCTCATCTCATTCTGTCTCTGATCTCCTCCCCCTGGCTGTGAAAGAGTAAACTGCAGCCTCCAGTGGCCAGGCTGTGCAGTGTCAGTGTGCAGAAGATCTCTAACTGTGTACATGGAAAAGGTCGGGATAAAGTCAGGGCTATGGGACAAAGATTAACTTGAGTTGAGATCTAGGGCAGTCGTGAGCTCACTGAAAGTTAACCAAACCTGAGGAACATGGGAGTGAGAGGAGATGGTTCAGTTCCTGGACTGTGCTTTATTATTCCGGTAGATCCTGGCTGAGTGGGATCTGATTGCACTTACCTGCCTTTGCTGTACAGCTTTCCATAACCCTACCTTAGCTGAAAGTCTGATTCCACTGCCCCCCCCACACCCCATTATCTACAGACATTTGAAGAAAATTCCTGATTTTCACAATGCTTTGAGAGAGGGAATCCTCCTGACTTTATCCCTGTCCAGTCTGTCTCCTTGTTCTGGATTCTTCAATGACAGGAAACAGTTTCTTTAAACAATCAGTTGATTTTAATTATTTAAATGACTCTGTTAGACCACACCTTACTGTTCTGTACTGGAGAATGGAAGCAGTGCACATTCTCAGGCGGCAGTGTTTAGCTGCTAGAGGATGCTGTCCTGCTGTTTATAAATGTTAGCATTAGGAGGGTGTTCACTGTCCTCCATCATGGGCAGCAGGGGGAGGGGGGTGGACTTGCTGAAGCTGTCATCTGCGTGGTGTTGGGGTGGGACGTTCTGATGGGTGATACAGCTTTGTATTTGAGCTGAACTCCGGTTCCTAACCTCTGCCTCTCCTCCTCCAGGATGTGTGTCCGTTCCAGATGCTGGGATGCCTGCATGGTGGTGGATGGTGGAACCTCATTTGAATTCAATGATGGTGCGATTGCCACACTGACTGTGGATGAGGAGGATGCCTTGTGCACTGTTGTCCTGGAGGAGTGAGAGGCCCTTCCTATACCTGGGGTGGCATTGGACTGTGCCCTACTACTGAGTATATGGCAGTGGGCAGTGTGGGATTGTGTTCACTGCCATTCCTGTGAGTGCCAAGAACATTTGGGGATTTGAGCTGCACTCAGTTTGATCCTGGTGACTTTTGATCTGGATTTACTTGGGCTTGAGGGAGGTGGGGAGGGAGGGGGTGGGGGGAGAGGTGGGGTCAGCCCACTGGAGGGTTCTGGATTTGTCTGGGGTTGCAGGCAGGAGGGTCAGCTCATTTTAGAGTTCCTTTGAGAAGGTTGTGCCACAGCTCCAGTGGATTAAAGCCTGACTATCAGGTTCCAGTTTGGTCAAATCTCTGCCCTCCCAGCTGTGCAATCTATCACAGGCTGGCATTTTCCTGATTTTAGTGAGTTCCATCCTGAGGCCCGTTCCTCTTCCCCAGGTAGATCATACAGCACTGTGCTGTCCACATAGCGGTGTGTAGAACAGGGTTACCCCAGGAAGGAGCGAGGAAATGGGGCTCAAACCTGCACTTTGTATATTGGTGAGTGGACAGAGGGTTTGAGTGGCCTGGACCTTAATGTTAGTCTCTCCTGTGGGACTGTACATCGACATAGAGTGGCACGGTAGCACAGTGGTTAGCACTGCTGCTTCACAGCTCCAGGGACCCGGGTTTGATTCCCGGCTCAAGTCACTGTCTGTGTGGAGTTTGCACATTCTCCTCGTGTCTGCGTGGGTTTCCTCCGGGTGCTCTGGTTTCCTCCCACAGTCCAAAGATGTGCAGGTTAAGTTGATTGGCCATGCTAAAATTGCCCCTTAGTGTCCTGAGATGTGTAGGTTAGAGGAATTAGTGGGTAAAGTATATAGGATTGTGGTCGGTGCAGACTCAGTGGGCCGAGTGGCCTGTTTCTGTACTGTAGGGATTCTGTGGTAGAGGGAGAGGCTATTATGAGGTGACAGTGTGAGTGTGTGTGTGTGAGTGAAATGAGCGTGTGTGCGTCCGTAAGTGAATGCGAGCGAGCACGTGTGAGCGTGTGTAAGCGAGCGTGAGTGAGTGAGCACTGTGCCAATGCAATCAAATGTGGAACCAAGTCAAAAGCAGTAATAAAGTTTTAAACAGCCTCCAGTGTGGCCTGCAGCTGAGTGTGAGGTCAGTGTATACTCACCCACTGTAATCACAGACTGATACTATATAGGGGGAGGCCATTTGGCCCATGCTTTTTGTACTAGTTCTTACAGAAAACCACACTGCCTCCTGTTCGTTTCTGCAGAGATTCACCACTCATTTTCAGAGCTTCCTGATGCTTTTTTACAGCAGCACATCCCAGATCTCAGTGATTGGAGAGATCAGAGTGGAACTGGGGGAGGGGGTTGGAGGAGGATGGGGTGGTCACCATGTGAAAGGCTGCAGACAGATTGAGGAAGACCAGCTTTCCCTTTGTCACACTCACACACAGGATGTTTCAGTGCTGTTACAAACCAAATGAGATGTGGAATCTGTATGGGTGGAGCTGTGGAACACTAAAGGACAAGTGTGTACACACCACTAAACAGTATTAGTGAGGTTAGGGATAGCAACAAGCAGGAAAATAGAGATGTGTGCAGTAAGGGTACAGCAGTTATTATTGGGTGACTTCAAAGAACAAAGAAAATTACAGCACAGGAACAGGCCATTCGGCCCTCCAAGCCTGCACCGACCATGCTGTCTGACTGAACTAAAACCCCCTACCCTTCCGGGGACCATATCCCTCTATTCCCATCCAATTCATGTACTTGTCAAGATGCCCCTTAAAACTCACTATCGTATCCGCTTCCACTACATCCCCCGGTAACGTGTTCCAGACACCCACTACTCTCTGTGTAAAAAAAATCTGCCTGGTACATCTCCTTTAAACCTTGTCCTTCACACCTTAAACCTGTGTCCCCTCATAATTGACTCTCTCACCCTGGAGAAAAAGCTTCTGACTATCCACTCTGTCCATGCCTCTCATAATCTTGTCGACTTCTATCAGGTCGCGCCTCAACCTCCGTCACTCCAGTGAGAACAAACCAACTTTCTCCAACCTCTCCTCATAGCTAATACCCTCCATACCAGGCAACATCCTGGTAAATCTTTTCTGTACCCTCTCCAAAGCCTTCACATCCTTCTGGTAGTGTGGTGACCAGAATTGAACACTATATTCCAAGTGCAGCCTCACTAAGGTTCTATAAAGCTGCAACATGACTTGCCAATTTTTAAACTCAGTGCCCCGGCCGATGAAGGCAAGCATGCCGTATGCCTTCTTGACTACCTTCTCCACCTGCATTGCCACTTTCAGTGACCTGTGTACCTGTACACCCAGATCCCTCTGCCTATCAATACTCTTAAGGGTTCTGCCATTTACTGTATATTTCCTATCTGTATTAGACCTTCCAAAATGCATTACCTCACATTTGTCTGGATTAAACTCCATCTGCCATCTCTCCGCCCAAGTCTCCAACTGATCTATATCCTGCTGTATCCTCTGATGGTCCTCATCACTATCCACAAATCCACCAACCTTTGTGTTGTCCATAAACTTACTCATCAAACCAGTTATATTTTCCTCCAAATCTTTTATATATATTACAAACAGCAAAGGTCCCAGCACTGATCCCTGAGGAACACCACTTGTCACAGCCCTCCATTCAGAACTTTCACTGCTACCCTGTGTCTTCTTTGACCGAGCCAGTTCTGTATCCAATCTGCATATTGATTGGCCTCACCAAACTGGTAGCAGTAAGATGGACGAGGATTTCCTGAAATGTATAAAAGATGGTTTCCTCGATCAGTATGTCAAGGAACCAGTTAGAGAGCAGCCATCCCAGACTGGGTATTGTGTAATGAGAGAGGATTAATTAACAACCTTGAGGTGTAAGATCCTTTGGAAAAGAGTGACCATAACATGGTAGAATTCTTCATTAAGATGGAGAGTGTCACAGACTAGGGTCCTGAACTTGAGGAAAGCTAACTTGGATGGTAGGAGACATGCATTGGCTGGGATAAGCTGGCAAAGGACACTTAAGGGCTTGACAGTGGATAGGCAATGGCAGACATTTAAAGAACACATGGTTGAACTTCAACAACTGTACATCCCTGTCTGGTGCAAGAGTAAAATGAGGAAGATGGCTCATCAATTGGATGACAAGGGAAATCAGGGATAGTGTTAAGACCAAACAGGAGGCAAATAAATTGGCCAGAAGAAGCAGCAAATCTGAGGACTGGGAGAAATTTAAAATCCAGCAAAGGATTTAATTTGGAAGGGGAAAATAGAATGCGAGAGTAAACTTGCAGAAAACAAAAACCTGACTGCAAACTTTCTGTAGACAATCAAAGATCAGCACAGGAAGATCAGTCCTCCAAACTTGCACTGATCACAATGCCTGCCTAAACTAAAACCGTATGTACTTATGGAGTCGGTATACTTCCATTCCCATCCTCTTCATGTATTTGTTCAGATGCCCCTTAAATGCTGCTGTCGTACCTGCTCAGGCAGCATGTTCCAGACATTTACCACCCTCTGTATAAAAAAATCTGCCTCACACATCTCTAAACTTTTCCCCATGCGTCTTAAACCTCTGTCCCCAAGGACTTGATTTCTCTATCCCAGGAAAAAGCACCTGACTATCCATTCTGTCCATCTCATTCAATCTTGTAGGTCTTGATCAGGTCACCCCTCAACCTCCAGCGTTCCAGTGAGAACAAACCGAGTTTCTCCAATCTCTCCTTATAGCTAAATGCCCTCCATACCAGGCACCATCTTGGAGGTTTACCAGGATGTTGCCTGGTATGGTGGGAAGGTCTTATGAGGAAAGGCTGAGGGACTTGAGGTTATTTTCTTTGGAGAGAAGAAGGTTACGAGGTGACCTGATTGAGGCATACAAGATGATCAAAGGATTGGTTAGGGTGGACAGTGAGAGCCTTTTTCCTCGCATGGTGATGGCTAACACGAGGGGACATAGCTTTAAATTAAGGGGTGGTAATTATAGGACGGATGTCAGAGGTAGGTTCTTTACTCAGAGGGTAGTAAGGCTGTGGAATGCCCTGCCTGCAGCAGTTGTGGACTCGTCAACTTTAAGGGCGTTCAAATGGTCAGTGGATAGGCATATGGATAAGATTGGAATAGTTTAGGTTAGAGGGTCATTAGATTGGTTCCACTGGTCGGCGCAACATTGAGGGCCGAAGGGCTTGTACTGTGCTGGAATGTTTTATGTTCTAAATCTTTTCTGTACCCTCTCCAAAGCTTCCACCTCCTTCTGATAGTGTGGTGACCAGAATTGTATACAATATTCCAAATGAGGCCTAATTAAGGATCTATACAGCTGCAACGTGATCTGCCAATGTGATTTAGGTTCAGATCGCAGCATGGTAAATGGTGACATTTGAATTCAGTACAAATCTGGAATGAAGAATTTACTGATGACCATGAAACCATTGTCAATTTTTGGAAAACCCCATCTGGGTTATTGATATCCTTTTAGGGAAGGAAATCTACCATCCTTACCCAGTCTGGCCTACATGTGACTCCAGATACCAGAGTTGAGGGAGTTGAGCTGTGAGGAGAGGCTGAATAAACTAGGCTTGTACTCGTTAGAGTTTAGAAGAATGAGGGGAGATCTCATTGAGACATATAAGATGATGAATGGGATGGATAGGATAGAGGTGGAGAGACTCTTCCTGCTCAGAAAGGACAGTAGGACTAGGGGGCACAGCCTCAAGATAAAGGGGGGACGGTTTAGAACGGAGTTGAGGAAGAACTTCTTCACTCAAAGGGTGGTGAATCTCTGGAATTCTCTGCCCGTTGAAGTGGTGGAGGCTGCCTCGCTAAATATTTTTAAGACGCGGGTTGATGGGTTTTTGATAAGAGAGGGGATTAAGGGTTATGGGGAGAGGGCGGGAATGTGGAACTGAGACACGACAGATCAGCCATGATCTTATTGAATGGCGGGGCAGGCTCGAAGGGCTAGATGGCCTACTCCTGCTCCTATTTCTTATGTTCTTATGTTCTAATGTGGGTGACTCCCAACAGCACTCAGTGATGGGTAGTAACTGGTGGCCCAATCAGTGATGCCGTACCATGAACATCCAGTAAACAATATAAAGTATACAGAGGAAGACTGAGTGTAAAGCTGGCGAGTTTTAGGAAGTTGGGACTATGAGCTCTAAGAATGGTTACTATTTCAGAGAAAATAGTGGAGGAAGCAACACCCCAGCAATGGATCAGAGCAGTACAGAACAAAGCAGACAGTCACTACCAGTTCATTCACACTTGTGAAACCCAGAGAGGCAGCTGCTGAGATCATCTTAGCTCCTGTCCCTGATGTTGCAAAAATTGGAAATCAGAAAGTATATTTTTACAAACCAAAATAAAAACCAGGTACATGAGATCAAATAAAACTTATATGAACGATGTCCCGTGCTGGGATTGGGTTAGGAGATATAGGGACAACTTCACCCTCAGTGTTCACCTTTATCAGTAAGGTTAAGAAAAGCCTTGTTCCTGTTTGAGCTGGCGATGGATTCAGCATGTCACCTGTTTCATAGAACATTACAGCACAGTACAGGCCCTTCGGCCCTCGATGTCCAAACCCAAGATCAGTCTATCCCACTCCCTATCATTCTGGAGTGCTCCATGTGCCCATCCAATAACCGCTTGAAAGTTCCTAAAGTGTCTGACTCCAGTATCACAAATCATAGAATCAATACTGTTCTGAAAGAGGCCATTCAGCCCATTGAGTCTAGACTGACTCAACTTCTCCCAAAGGGTTGTGAATCTGTGGAATTCCCTGCCCAGTGAAGCAGTTGAGGCTCCCTCATTGAATGTTTTTAAGGCAAGGATACATAAATTTTTGAACAGTAAAGGAATTAAGGGTTATGGTGAGCGGGCGGGTAAGTGGAGCTGAGTCCATGAAAAGATCAACCATGATCTTATTGAATGGAGGAGCAGGTTCGAGGGGCTGAATGGCCGACTCCTCCTAGTTCTTATGTTCCTATGACCCTCCAAAAGAACATCCTATCTAAGCCCACTCACCTGTCCTATTCCTGCAACCTTTTACATTTACCCATCTGGAACACTAGGAGAAATCCCACACAGACACGAGGAGTTTAAAGTTCATTTATTAGTGAGAAAAGTTAGCTTAAATTAACACTGCAATGAAGTTACTGTGAAAATCCCTGAGTCACTACACTCCAGCACCTGTTTGGGTCAATGCACCTAACTAGCACATCTTTCAGACAGTGGGAAGAAACCCATGCAGACACAGGGAGAATATGCAGACTCCACACAGACAGTGTCCTAAGCTGGGAATCGAACCTGTGTCCCTGGCACTGTGAGGCAGCAGAGATAATCATTGTGCTGCCATTGCCAGTTATCTGAGGGAAAGGCTCATTCTGGATTGCCATTCACAAGTCCTGAGCTCTTGATTTTCCCTGGATTTAGAACAGATTCTTCTCTAAAAGTGATTTTATTTTGAAATTACAAGTCTGGTTATAGAATCACACAGTGCAGAAGAGGCTCTTTGGCCCATCGAGTCTGTACAGCCCCTGAAACACACCTGACTTCTCACCTAATCCCATCTACCAGCACTTGGCACGCCATAACATTCAGGGCAATGGGCCAAGTGCTCAGCCAGGTACTTTTTAAAGGATCCACCACCTTCCCAGGCAATGCATTCCAGATTGTCACCACCCTCTGAATAAAAAAGGGTTTTCCTCACATACCTGCTAAACCTCCTGCCCCTCACCTTGAATCTCACTCCCGTGGGGAGTGGGGAGAATGTGGGACTCGCTCCCACGGGGAGTGGGGGAGAATGTGGGACACACTCCCACGGGGAGTGGGGGAGAATGTGGGACTCGCTCCCACGGGGAGTGGGGAGAATGTGGGACTCGCTCCCGCGGGGGGGGGAGTGGGGGAGAATGTGGGACTCGCTCCCACGGGGAGTGGGGAGAATGTGGGACTCACTCCCACGGGGAGTGGGGAGAATGTGGGACTCGCTCCCACGGGGAGTGGGGGAGAATGTGGGACTCGCTCCCGCGGGGAGTGGGGAGAATGTGGGACTCGCTCCCGCGGGGAGTGGGGAGAATGTGGGACTCGCTCCCGCGGGGAGTGGGGAGAATGTGGGACTCGCTCCCACGGGGAGTGGGGAGAATGTGGGACTCGCTCCCACGGGGAGTGGGGAGAATGTGGGACTCGCTCCCACGGGGAGTGGGGAGAATGTGGGACTCGCTCCCGCGGGGGGAGTGGGGGAGAATGTGGGACTCGCTCCCACGGGGAGTGGGGGAGAATGTGGGACTCGCTCCCACGGGGAGTGGGGAGAATGTGGGACTCGCTCCCACGGGGAGTGGGGAGAATGTGGGACTCGCTCCCACGGGGAGTGGGGAGAATGTGGGACTCGCTCCCACGGGGAGTGGGGAGAATGTGGGACTCGCTCCCACGGGGAGTGGGGAGAATGTGGGACTCGCTCCCACGGGGAGTGGGGAGAATGTGGGACTCACTCCCACGGGGAGTGGGGGAGAATGTGGGACTCACTCCCACGGGGAATGGGGGAGAATGTGGGACTCACTCCCACAGGGGGAGTGGGGGAGAATGTGGGACTCGCTCCCACAGGGGGAGTGGGGGAGAATGTGGGACTCGCTCCCACGGGGAGTGGGGAGAATGTGGGACTCGCTCCCATGGGGGGAGTGGGGAGAATGTGGGAGTGAGTAATAAAGTAAGGGGAACAGCTGCTCCTTATCCACTTTGTCCATGTCTCCCATGATCTTGAGCACCTCAATCAGGTCGACCCTCAGTCTTCTCTGCTCCAACAAAACAACCCAAGCCTATCCAACCTCTCTTCATAACTTAAATTTTCCAATCCAGGCAGCATCCTGGTGAATCTCCTCTGCACCCCCTCCAGTGCAATCACATCCTTCCTATAATGTGGCGACCAGAACTGTACACAGTTCTCCAGCTGTGACCTCACCAAAGTTCCATACAACTCCAACATAACTTCCCTGCTTTTGTAATCTATACCTCGATTGATAAAGGTGAGTGTCCCATTTGCCTCTCTCACCACCTTACTAACATACCTTTCTGCCTTCAGACATCTGGGCAAACACACCAAGGTCGCTTTGATCGACAGATCTTCCTCATGTTCTGCTGTTCTTTGAGTTCTTATCGTTTTCTTACAGTTAACCTTCATGCAATAAGCTGGTGGCTCAGGGAATAATGTATCTTTTGTAGGCTTTTGAGAAAGGCTTCAGTCTCCATAAAAAAATGTGAATAAAGAAATTCAAAAATACACCAAAGGAATATTTAACAGTTTTGGCTAATTTTGATTCCTGTCTGATGTGTAAAACCTGATTCTCTGTTCTTTATTGCTGTTTACGAGATTACCGTGTGTAAATTGTGCTCCCATTCCAACACTAACCACATTCCCAAAGAACTTCTTGGCTGCAAATATCTTTCAAATGTCCTGAGGTCATGAAAGATGGGGCAGAAATCCATAGGACTGAGTCTCACACTCTCCCTACTCCCCCCGCAGGACTGAGTTCCACATTCTCCCCACTCCCCGTGGGAGCGAGTCCCACATTCTCCCCACTCCCCGTGGGAGCGAGTCCCACATTCTCCCCACTCCCCGTGGGAGCGAGTCCCACATTCTCCCCACTCCCCGTGGGAGCGAGTCCCACATTCTCCCCACTCCCCGTGGGAGCGAGTCCCACATTCTCCCCACTCCCCGTGGGAGCGAGTCCCACATTCTCCCCACTCCCCGTGGGAGCGAGTCCCACATTCTCCCCACTCCCCGTGGGAGCGAGTCCCACATTCTCCCCACTCCCCGTGGGAGCGAGTCCCACATTCTCCCCACTCCCCGTGGGAGCGAGTCCCACATTCTCCCCACTCCCCGTGGGAGCGAGTCCCACATTCTCCCCACTCCCCGTGGGAGCGAGTCCCACATTCTCCCCACTCCCCGTGGGAGCGAGTCCCACATTCTCCCCACTCCCCGTGGGAGCGAGTCCCACATTCTCCCCACTCCCCGTGGGAGCGAGTCCCACATTCTCCCCACTCCCCGTGGGAGCGAGTCCCACATTCTCCCCACTCCCCGTGGGAGCGAGTCCCACATTCTCCCCACTCCCCGTGGGAGCGAGTCCCACATTCTCCCCACTCCCCGTGGGAGCGAGTCCCACATTCTCCCCACTCCCCGTGGGAGCGAGTCCCACATTCTCCCCACTCCCCGTGGGAGCGAGTCCCACATTCTCCCCACTCCCCGTGGGAGCGAGTCCCACATTCTCCCCACTCCCCGTGGGAGCGAGTCCCACATTCTCCCCACTCCCCGTGGGAGTGAGTCCTGATGTAATTTTAATTCTCAGATACTTTTGACCAGTTTGCTTATTCCAATGTTTTATCCCGATGCCCTTATTTACAAGATGGACAAAGGACAAACACAAGTAAAGGTTCAACAAGTTTATTAGCAATAACACTACTAACCCTTAAATTACCCACATGAAACAGGAGGATATCTTGAAATCAGATATACTACCTGCAAAGATGGTTTGGTTAAAACTGCAGGCTCGATTCTCTGAGTCCCTCTGGTCCGGCGTCACGAAGGTAAGACTCTTCCTTCTCTGGTCAGTCTTCTGAATGGCCAAGGGTTGCCTCCTTCATCCAGTCTTCACTCCTGCTGTCTGAAAATGTGTTTATTTATCCCCTGCCTGCTCGCCTTTCCAGAAACTTCTCTGGGCTTCCAGCCAGTGAGGTCCCAGGAGGGGGGCTCTGATACCCAGTGGGTTTCTTGGTGTCTGTAAGACAGAACACCAGGGTCCGGCCCCAGCTGTCCATCTCCATGCTGCTGCTTACATGTAACCTGGTATCAGATTAAACCAACTGCAGGAACTCTCAGTGACAGAAAGTCTGGCCCGACCTGGGCTTCTAACAATAGGCCGGTGCATTTCACTGGGGTGCAATGATCTCCTGCTCAGTATCAGTAGGGTGCAACAACCTTTGGTAGCAGGTTGATGAGTCAGACCCAGACAAGTTTGTGTATTGTACAACTGGCCTGCCTGAGGTTTGACTCTGTTTGATTTTTAATATGCCCAATTCTTTAATTTAGGATATCCAATTTTATCAGCCTTAAAACGAGGCCCTGTTTATATTACATTCCCACATTCTCTCCACTCCCTGTGGGAGTGAGTCATAGAGGTTTACAGCCCAACTTGTCCATGCTGCCCTTTTTTAACCCCCTAAGCTAATCCCAATTGCCCACATCTGGCTCATATCCCTCGATACCCATCGTACCTGTGTAACTGTCTGAACGCTTTTTAAAAGACAAAATTGTACCCACCTCTACTACTGCCTCTGGCAGCTTGTTCCAGACACTCACCACCCTCTGTGTGAAAAAATTGCCCCTCTGGACACTTTTATATCTCTCCCCTCTCACCTTAAACCTGTGCCCTCTAGTTTTAGACTCCCCTACCTTTGGGAAAAGATATTGACTATCTAGCTGATCTGTGTCCCTCATTATTTTATAGATCTCTGTAAGATCACCCCTCAGCCTCCTACACTCCAGATAAAAAAGTCCCAGTCTCTCCAGCCTCTCCTTATAACTCAATCCATCAAATCCCAGTAGCATCCTAGTAAATCTTTTCTGCATTCTTTCTAGTTTAATAATATCCTTTCTATAATAGGGTGACCAGAACTGTACACAGTATTCCAAGTGTGGCCTTACCAATGTCTTGTACAACTTCAACAAGACGTCCCAACTCCTGTATTCAATGTTCTGATCGATGAAACCAAGCATGCCAAATGCCTTCTTCACCACTCTGTCCACCTGTGACTCACAACGACCGGATTCTCACCCTCCCACTCCAGGTTCCTCCGCAGCCCAGATGTGACATCCCGGACCTGAGCACCAGGCAGACAACACACCCTTCTGTGCACTTTGTCATTGCGACAAAGGACAGTGTCAATACCCTTAACCCCACTATCCCCAATCACTACTATGTTCCTTTTCCCCTTCTCTTTGCCTATGTCCTGCTGCATCACTGTACCGTGCGCAGTTTGCTCACCAACCTCACCTCCCTCGTTCTCGTCCAGACTGGAAGCAAGAACCTCAAACCTGTTATGCAGATTGAGAGGCTGAGGCCTCCGCTCCCCACCCTCCTTCCTCCGCTCCCCACCCCCCTTCCTCCTCTCAGCAGCCCCCTCCTGTTCCTGACCCTTAGAGTTAGACAGTCTGGCGGGGGTGGATGTCTCTTGCACCCCATTGACAATGGCACCCTCTCTCCCCCTGATGAGCCTCAGTGTCTGTAGCTCAGAGGCCAGCTCATCCACCTTGAGCTGGAGCTCCTCCAGCAACCTGCACTTACTGCAGACATGGTCACTGGGAAGGACCCTGGGGTCCACCAGCTCCCACATCATACAGAAACAATGTGGGTGCCAATGATGTAGGCAAAATGCAAACTGAGGATCTGGGGAGGGAGTATGAAAAACTGGGAATGGAATTAAAAAGTAGAACCGACAAGGTGGTTATCTCTGGGCTACTGCCTGAACCGAGTGCAGACGGGTGTAGGGTTGACAGGATTAAGGAAGTGAATGGGTGGCTCAGGGATTGGTGTGGGAGGAATGGGTTTGAATTTATGGGGCATTGGCATCAGTATTGGGGTAGGTGGGACCTGTTCGGGCGGGATGGGGTGGGTCTGAACCGTGCTGGGACCAGAGTCCTGGCGAATAGAGTAAAGAGGACTGTAGACAGGGCTTTAAACTAATTGGGGGGGGGGGGGGGGGGAGGTGGTGTGAGGGTAGGTGACACCTGCGCAAGGATATTTTGGCCTTGGAGGGAGTGCAGAGGAGGTTTACTAGGCTGATGTCGGAGTTGAGGGGGTTGAGCTATGAGGAGAGGCTGAATAAACTAGGCTTGTACTCGTTAGAGTTTAGAAGAATGAGGGGAGATCTCATTGAGACGTATAAGATGATGAATGGGATGGATAGGATAGAGGTGGAGAGGCTCTTCCCGCTCAGAAAAGACAGTAGGACTAGAGGGCACAGCCTCAAGATAAAGGGGAGGCGGTTTAGAACGGAGTTGAGGAGGAACTTCTTCACTCAAAGGGTGGTGAATCTCTGGAATTCTCTGCCCGTTGAAGTGGTGGAGGCTGCCTCGCTAAATATATTTAAGACGCGGGTTGATGGGTTTTTGATAAGAGAGGGGATTAAGGGTTATGGGGAGAGGGCGGGAATGTGGAACTGAGCCACAACAGATCAGCCATGATCTTATTGAATGGCGGGGCAGGCTCGAGGGGCTAGATGGCCTACTCCTGCTCCTATTTCTTATGTTCTTATGACTCCACTTTCAAGGAGCTATGAACCTGTACCCCTAGATCTCTTTGTTCTGTAACTCTCCCCAATGCCCTACCATTAACTGAGTAAGTCCTACCCTGGTTCAATCTACCAAAATGCATCACCTCGCATTTATCTAAATTAAACTCCATCTGCCATTCGTCAGCCCACTGGCCCAATTGATCAAGATCCCGTTACAATTGGAGATAACTTTCTTCACTGTCCACTATGCCACCAATCTTGGTGTCATCTGCAAACTTACTAACCATGCCTCCTATATTCTCATCCAAATCATTAATATAAATGACAAATAACAGTGGGCCCAGCACTGATCCCTGAGGCACATCGCTGGTCACAGGCCTCCAGTTTGAAAAACAACTCTCTACAACCACCCTCTGGCTTCTGTCAAGAAGCCAATTTTGTATCCATTTCGATACCTCACCCTGGATCCCGTGAGATTTAACCTTATGTAACAACCTACCATGTGGTACCTTGTCAAAGGCCTTGCTAAAGTCCATGTAGACAACATCAACTGCACTGCCCTCATCTACCTTCTTAGTTACGCTTTCAAAAAACTCAATCAAATCTGTGAGACATGATTTTCCACTCATTGATAGAATGCAGAGCGAGGCCAAAAGGCAGATGGATAAGTGCGAGATGATTAATTTTGGTAGGATAAACTTGAATGTGGAATACAGGGTCAACGGCAGGGTTCTGAGGAATGTGAAGGAACAGAGAGATCTTGGGGATCATATCCACAGATCTCTGAAGGTTGCCACTCAAGTGGATAGAGCTGTGAAGAAGGCTTATAGTGTGTTAGTGTTTATTACCCAGGGGGTTTGAGTTTAAGAGCCGTGGGGTTATGCTGCAACTATACCGGATGTCGGTGAGACCACATTTGGAATATTGTGTGCAGTTCTGGTCACCTCACTATAAGAAGGATGTGGAAGCATTGGAGAGAGTGCAGAGGAGATTTACCAGGATGCTGCCTGGTTTGGAGGGTAGGTCTTATGAGGAAAGGTTGAGGGAGCTGGGGCTTTTCTCTTTAGAGCGGAGGAGGATGAGAGGTGACTTAATAGAGGTTTATAAATGGGTTTTTTGCATCTGTATTTACTGAGGAAACGGGCATGAAGTCTCCGGAAATAAGGCAAACAGGTAGGGAGGTCATGGAACCTTTACAGATTAAAGAGGAGGTGGTGCTGGCTGTCTTGAGGCAAATCAGAGTGGATAAATCCCCAGGACTAGACAGGGTATTCCCACGGACCTTGAGGGAGGCTAGTGTTGAACTTGCAGGGGCCCTGGCAGACATATTTAAAATGTCAATATTCATGGGGGAGGCGCCGGATGATTAGAGGGTGTCTCATGTTGTTCCGTTGTTTAAAAAAGGTTCCAAAAATAATCTGGGAAATTACAGGCCAGTAAGTTTGATGTCGATGATGGGCAAGTTATTGGAAGGTGTGATAAGGGATAGGATTTACAAATATTTAAATATACAGGGACTTATTAGGGAGAGTCAACATGGCTTTGTGCGTGGTAGGTCATGTTTGACCAATCTGAGAGTTTTTCAAGGAGGTTACCAGGAAAGTGGATGAAGGGAAGGCGGTGGATGTTGTCTACCTGGATTTTAGCAAGGCCTTTGACGAGGTCCCCCGTGGGAGGTTAGTTAGGAAGGTTCAGTCACTTGGTATACATGGGAAGGTAGTAAATTGGATTAGACACTGGCTCAATGGAACACAGGGAGAGTGTACAAAACATGACAGGATAGATGGTTTGAGGTTGTTTGCTTTAACGCAAGAAGCAGGACAGATAAAGCTTGGATTACTACATGGCACTATGATGTTGTGGCAATGATGAGGCAGCACGGTGGTACAGTGGTTAGCACTGCTGTCTCAACAAGAACCTGGGTTCAATTCCCAACTCGGGTCACTGTCTGTGTGGAGTTTCCACATTCTCCCCAGCTCTGCGTGGGTTTCCCTGGGTGCTCTGGTTTCCTCCCACACTCCAAAATTACCTGAGCTAGGTGGATTGGTCTTGCTAAATTACTGTCAGAGGCACTCACTCGGGCAAATGCATGGGGTTATGGGGATGCGGTCTGGGTGGGATTGTGGTCAGTGCGGACCCAATGGGCCAAATGGCCTCCTTCTGTACGGTAGAGATTCTATGATCAATTCTAGAAACTTGTAGGAAAGAAGGGCAGGACTGGCAGCTTAGCATTCTGGGACTTAGATGCTTCAGGTGAGACAGAGAAGGTGACAAAAGAGGTGGGGGTGTTGCTGTACTGATTAGGGAGAATGTCACAGCTACACAGAGGGAGGATACCTCGGTGGGATCATGCAGTGAGGCCATATGGGTAGAACTCAGGAACAGGAGCAGTGCAATCACACTGTTGGGGTTATACCACACACTTCTCAACAGCCAGCAGGAAGTGGAGGAACTGATATATCAGCAGATTATGGGAAGATGTGAAAACAACAGGGTTGTTGTGATGGGAGATTTTAACTTCCCCAAAATAGACTGGCATTCCTTTAGTGCTGGGGCTTGGACGGGACAGAGTTTGTTCAGTGTGTCCAAGAGTGATTCTTGAGGCAATATGTAGATATTCCAACTTGGGAAGAGGCTATCTCAGACCTGGTTCTGGGAAACCAGCCTGGACAGGTGACTGATGTCTCAGTGGGGGCCGTTTGGGAACAGTGATCACAATTCTAAAAGTTTCAAGATACTTGTAGAAAAGGATAGAAGTCCCAGAGTGAGAGTACTAAACTGGGAAAAGGCTAACTCCGACAGTATTAGGCAGGAGCTCAGGAATGTAGACTGGAGTGGCTGTTTGACGGTAAATCCACATCCAATATGTGGGAGTCTTTTAAAAATCAGTTGTTAACAATTCAAGACAAATATGTGTCCGTAATTATGAAGGATAAAGATGGAAAGATTCGGAATCCCTCGACGGCAAGAGAGGTTGTGAGCTTCGTGAAAATGAAGAAAGAGGCGTACATAAATTTCAGGAAATTGAAAATGGATAAGGCCGCACTTGGAATATAGTGTTCAATTCTGGTCACCACACTACCAGAAGGATGTGGAGGCTTTGGAGAGGGTACAGAAAAGATTTACCAGGATGTTGCCCCTGGTATGGAGAGCATTAGCTATGAGGAGAGGTTGGAGAAACTTGGTTTGTTCTCACTGGAGTGACGGAGGTTGAGGGGAGACCTGATAGAAGTCTATAAGATTATGAGGGGCATGGACAGAGTGGATAGTCAGAAGCTTTTTCCCAGGGTGGAAGAGTCAATTACTGGGGGGGCACAGGTTTAAGGTGTGAGGGGCAAGGTTTAAAGGAGATGTTCGAGGCAGATTTTTTTACACAGAGGGTGGTGGGTGTCTGGGACTCGCTGCCGGGGGAGGGAGTGGAAGCGGATACGATAGTGAGTATCTTAAGGAGCATCTTGACAAATCCATGAATAGGATGGGAATAGAGGGATATGGTCCCCGGAAGGGTAGGGGGTTTTAGTTCAGTCGGACAGCATGATCGGTGCAGGTTTGGAGGGGCCGAAGGGCCTGTTCCTGTGCTGGAATTTTCTTTGATCTTTGATAAGGTTCTTGAGGAATACAAAGATAGCAGGAAAGAACTTAAACAGAGACTTAGGAGGGCAAAAAGGTGCCATGAAATGTCGTTGACAGGCAGGATTGAGGAGAATCCCAAAGACTTTTCTGTATATGTAAGGAGGAAGAGGGTAGCTAAGGGAAGGGTGGGTCTAGTCAGGGACAATGGAGGGAATTTGTGTGTGGAGCCAGATGAGGTGGGAGAGGTCCTTAATGAGTACTTTGCATCAGTATTCACAAAGGAGAAGGATGTGATGGATAGTAAGTGTAGAAAGGAGGATGCTGATAATTTAGGACATGCTGAGATAAAAAAGAGAGGTGGTATTGGAGGTTTTGAAAAACATTAAGGTGGACAAGTCCTCAGGACCAGAAAGGGTCTGTCCCAGAATACTGAGAGAGGACAGGGAAGAAATTATTCAGACCCTGGCCAAAATCTTTGTATCCTCCTTAGACATGGGTGAGGTACCAGAGGACTGGAGAATAGCCAGCAATGTTCCTCTGTTTAAGAAGGGCAGAAGAGACAATCTGGGCCTGTGAGCCTTACATCAGTGATGGGGAAATTACTGGAGAAGATTCTTAGGGACAGGATGTGCTCACATCTGAAAGAGAATAGGCTTATTAGCCATAGGCAGTGTGGTTTTGTGAAGGGGAGGTCGTGTCTCACAAACTTGATGATATTCTTTGAGGAAATGACAAGAAAAATAGCCCAGGGCAAGGCAGTGGATGTTGTTTACATGGGCTTTAGTAAAGCCTTTGATAAAGCTCCTCACGGCAGACTGATACAGAAGGTGAAGTCATGTGGGATCCGAGGTGAGCCGGTAAGATGGACACAAACCTGGCTTGGACACACAGCAGAGAGTAGCGATGGAAGGGAACTTTGTTAACTGGAGGCCTCTGACAAGTGATGTTCTGCAAGGATCAGTGCTGGGGCCTCTGTTGTTTGTAATATAAAGAAATGATTTGGAGGAAAGTGGTCTGATTAGTAAATTTGCAGATGATACAAAAATTGGGGGAGTAGCAGATAGTGAAGGGGGTTGTTAGAGAATACAGCAGGATACGTAAATGTGAGGTCATCCATTTTGGTCGGAATAACAGCAAAATGGACTATTATTTAAATGGTAAAAAATTGCAGCATGCTGCTGTGCAGAGGGACCTGGGTGTCCTTGTGCAGGAATCTCAAGGAGTTGGTTTGCAGGTACAGCAGGTAATTAAAAAGGTAAATGGAATTTTGTCCTTCATTGCTAGAGGGATGGAGTTTAAAAACAGTGAGGTTATGTTACAGCTGTATAAGGTGCTGGTGAGGCCACACCTGGAGTTACTGTGTACAGTTTTGATCTCCTTACTTGAGAAAGGATATACTGGCACTGGAGGGGGTGCAGAGGAGATTCACTAGGTTGATTCCAGAGTTGAGAGGGTTGGCTTAGAACATAGAACATAGAACATAGAACACTACAGCACAAACAGGCCCTTCGGCCCACAAGTTGCGCCGACCACATCACCTACCAACCTACAGACCTATCTATAACCCTCAATCTCATTAAACCCCATATACTCATCCAGAAGTCTTTTAAAAGACCCCAGCGAGTTCGCCTCCACCACCACTGACGGCAGCCGATTCCATTCACTCACCACCCTCTGAGTGAAAAACTTACCCCTAACATCACTTCTGAACCTCCCTCCCCGCACCTTAAATCTGTGTCCTCTCGTAGCGACCATTTCAAACCGGGGAAATAGCCTCTGAGAGTCCACCCTATCTATTCCTCTCAACATTTTGTAAACTTCTATCAGGTCGCCTCTCAACCTTCGTCTCTCCAGGGAAAAGAGTCCCAGCTCCCTCAACCTAACTTCATAAGGCATGCCTCCCAGTCCAGGCAACATCCTTGTAAATCTCCTCTGCACCCTTTCAATAGCTTCTACATCTTTCCTATAGTGAGGCGACCAGAACTGCGCACAATACTCCAAATGAGGCCTGACAAGGGTCTTATAAAGTTGCAGCATTACCTCCCGACTCCTAAACTCAATCCCTCGATTAATGAAGGCCAGTACACCATACGCCTTCTTGACCACCTCCTCCACCTGCGAGGCCGATTTAAGAGTCCTGTGGACCCGGACCCCAAGATCCTTCTGCTCCTCAACACTACTCAGACTCCTGCCCTTGATAGTGTACTCGTTCATCCCGTTGGTTCTGCCAAAATGGACGACTACACATTTATCCGCGTTGAAGTCCATCTGCCACTTCTCCGCCCAGTCCTGCATCCTATCTATGTCCTGCTGCAACTTTTGCCATCCTTCCAGACCATCCACAACACCACCGACCTTCGTGTCATCAGCGAACTTACTTACCCATCCCTCCACTTCCTCATCCAGGTCATTTATGAAAATGACAAACAACAAGGGTCCCAGAACAGATCCTTGAGGCACTCCACTGGTGACTGACCTCCATTCAGAAAAAGCCCTATCCACAACCACTCTCTGCCTTCTGCAGGCAAGCCAGTTCTGGATCCACAAGGCCAAAGGCCCTTGGATCCCATGCCCTCTCACCTTCTCAAGAAGTCTTGCATGGGGGACCTTATCAAACGCCTTGCTGAAGTCCATGTACACTACGTCCACGGCACTTCCTTCGTCAATGTGTTCAGTCACATTATCGAAGAACTTATGAGGAGAGACTGAGTAGACTGGGGCTATACTCATTGGAATTCAGAAGAATGAGGGGAAATCTTATAGAAAGAACAAAGAACAAAAACAGCCCGGGAAACAGGCCCTTCGGCCCAACGAGCCCGTGCCACCATTTTGACATTACCAGTCGCCCCTCTCCACTCATGACCTTTATCTATGCTTATGGCATTCCACATTGAGGGAAACTAATTTAGGGACAATTTATTACTGCCAATCAGCCTAATAGCACATCTTTGGGGTGTGGGAGGAAACCGGAGCACCCGGAGAAAACCCACGCAAGCATGGGGAGAATGCGCAAACTCCCACAGACACCGACCCAAATCCATGTATCCACACAGCAAACAGTGATAGTCACTGAGCTGTCGTGTTGCCCAGCATCTGGTCCAGTTTATGCACACACTAACGATGTGAAGTACTAGGCTACCCTCGAACATCCAAGAGCAGCCCCAGTACGACCCATCGTGTGTATGCCCTTCATTGGACAACAAGGTGGACCGACTTAAAACCTGTGAATTAAAAGAGAAAAACATTATTATCATACCATATCCTTTTACATTACCAGGGACGTCCCAATGCTAATGAACCTTATTTAAAACAATCTCCTATATCCTCCCATCTCCAACCCACTCATGTGCCTGTCTAAGTTACTCTTAAACAACTCCAGCGTGCCTGCCTCCACCACCTTACTTGGCAGAGCATTCCATACCCCCACTACCCTCTGTGTGAAAAACCTCCCTCTAATATCTGTGTTATACCTCTCTCCCCTCACCTTAAGTCCACGGCCCCTTGTCCTACGTGTCTCTACCATAGGAAATAGCTTACCTCTGTTTATCTATACCCTTCATAATCTTATATACCTCTATTAGATCCCCCCTCAGTCGCCGTCTTTCAAGGGAAAACAGCCCCAATTTGTTCAATCTTTCCTCATACCCCAGTCCTTCCATACCAGGCAATATTCTGGTAAAGCTCCTCTGCACTCTCTCCAGAGTCTCCACGTCCTTCTGGTAGTAAGGCGACCAGAACTGGACACGGTACTCCAAATGCGGCCTAACCAAGGTTCTGTACAACTGCAACATTAGACTCCAGCTCTTATATTCTATACCCCTTCCTATAAAGGCTAACATACCATAGGCTTTCTTCATCACACTCTCCACTTGTACTGCCACCATCAAAGACTTGTGCATTTGCACCCCCAGGTCTCGCTGCGTTTCTATACACTTTGTATAGGCTTACCCTTTATCATATAACTCCCCCCTACATTATTCCGGCCAAAATGCATCACCTCACATTTATCCGGATTAAATTCTGTTTGCCATACATCTGCCCAATATACCAGCCAATCAATATCCCGTTGTGCCAGACACTGCTCCTCACTGCCCGCCAATCCAGCCATCTTAGTGTCATCAGCAAATTTGCTGATCACACCACCTACTCCCTCTTCCAGGTCATTTATATATACTACAAAGAGAAGAGGTCCCAGTACTGAGCCCTGCGGCACACCACTAGTGACAGACCTCCAGCTAGAAAAGGACCCCTCCACTGCTACTGTCTCCTCTTAGCAAGGCCAGTTCTCTACCCATCTAGATACCTGGCCTTGTATCCCATGAGCCTTAATCTTTTCTACCAACCTACCATGAGGGACTTTGTCAAATGCCTTACTGAAATCCATATAAACGACATCAACGGCTCGTCCTTCGTCGACCGTTTTTGTCACCTCCTCAAAGAATTCTACCAGATTCGTAAGGTAAGACTTCCCCTTTACAAAGCCATGCTGCGTATCCTTAATCAGATCGCAACGCTCTAAGTGCTCATACATCGTATCCCTAAGAATCTTCTCCATCAACTTGCTTACCACTGACGTCAAACTCACCGGCTTATAGTTACCCGGGTGATCCCTCCTACCCTTTTTAAACAACGGTACCACGTTCCCTGGAGTGTAGAAGAATGAGGGGAGATTTGATAGAGGTGTATAAGATTTTGATGGGTATAGATAGAGTGAATGCAAGCAGGCTTTTTCCACTGATGGTAGGGGAGAAAAAAACCAGAGGGCATGGATTAAGGGTGAAAGGAGAAAAGTTTAAAGGGAATATTAGGGGGGCTTCTTCACGCAGAGAATGGTGGGAGTGTGGAATGAGCTGCCAGATAAAGTGGTAAATGCGGAGTCACTTTTAACATTGAAGAAAAACTTGGACAGGTACATGGATGAGAGGGGTGTGGAGGGATATGGTCCAAGTGTAGGTCACTGGGACTAGGGAAAAAATAGTTTGGCACCGACAAGAAGGGCCAAAAGGCCTGTTTCTGAGCTGTAATTTTCTATGGTTCTAAGTTGTAAATGAGCCTGGCTCAGAGCTACTTCAGTCGATGTAAAGTCACTGGCTAGTCTGGTGTAACGATCTTTGATTTTGAGTATATCAGTCCAACTTGACCACTAGAGTGACACACAGTCTGGCATCCCCATAAATATTGGCTGAGAGGTGGGCATGGTAAGAAATCTCACAACACCAGGTTAAAGTCCAACAGGTTTATTCGGTAGCAAAAGCCACTAGCTTTCGGAGCACTGCCCCTTCATCAGGTGAGTGGGAGTTGTGTTCACAAACACGGCAAATAAAGACACAAATGCGGGCAATTGGGATTAGTTTTGGGGTTTTAAAAAAAGCGGCATGAACAAGTTGGGCCAAAGGGCCTGTTTCCTTGCTGTAAACCTCTCTGACTCTAAACACAATTTTCTTGTAAATAGAGTTTGTGTCTTTATTTGCCCTGTTTGTGATCAGAATTCCCACTCACCTGATGAAGGGACAGCGCTCCGAAAGCTTCTGAACAAAGAACAACCAGCACGGGAAACAGGCCCTTCAGCCCAATGAGCCGGCGCCGCCATTTTAAAGCATTTTCCTACACCTACCTTGCCCCGTGTGTATGCGAATGGTACCCCTACTGTAGCCAGATTGAGGGGAGAATAGTGTCGGGTCAATTTGGTACACCAATCAGCCTAAGAGCACATCTTTGGGGTGTGGGAGGAAACCGGAGCGCCCGGAGGAAACCCACGCAACCACAGGGAGAATGCGCAAACTCCCACAGACACAGGCCCAAATCCATGTATCTGCACAGCTAGCAGTGATAGTCACTGAGCTGTTGTGGTGCCCGTCTGCTGGTCCAGATTTAAGCACACACATCGACACGAAGTACTAGGCCACTCTCGAAACCTCCAAGAGCAGCCCACGCACGACCCACCGTGTGCATGCCCCTCGTTTGACAACAAGGTGGACCACCACCTGTGGATTAAAGAGACAAAACATTCACATATACTATTACATTTCCAGTATCGACCCGAGGCTCTGTCCCTTTTTAAAACCGTCTTATATAACCCTCCATCCCTGTTTCACTCATGTGCCCATCTAAGTAAACCTTAAACAAGTCCAGAGTGCCTGCCTCCACCACCTTACTTGGTAGGCATTCCATACCCCCACGACCCTCTGTGTGAAAAACCTCCCTCGAGTATCGAAATTATACTTCTCCCCCCCACCCTTAGATCGTGACCTCTCGTGATAGTTGTCCCCAGTCTAGGGAAAAGCCTGCCACTGTTGACACTATCTATACAAAGAACAAAGAACAAAGAACAAAGAACAAAGAACAAAGAACAACACAGCACGGGAAACAGGCCCTTCGGCCCAACGAGCCCGCGCCGCCGTCCTACTATCTCAGTGACCTATTCATGATTTTAGTCTACGCCTAATGTGCGAGGATCAGGGAGGTCCAATTTAGGGACAATTTAGTACCCAATCAATCAGCCTAAAAGCACATCTTTGGGGGATGTGGGAGGAAACCGGAGCACCCGGAGGAAACCCACGCAACCACGGGGAGAACGTGCAAACTCCCACAGACACAGGCCCAAATCCATGTGTCCGCACAGCAACAGAGATAGTCTCTGAGCTGTCATGTTGCCCTCGAGATGGTCCAGTTTAAGCACACTAACGACATGAAGCAATAGGCAACTCCCGAAGCAACATCCAAGAGCAGCCCACTACAACCTGCCGCCTGCATGCCCCTTGCTGGACTTAAATGCCTGTGGAGACAAAAAAATTCATTATTAAACAGGCAAAGACTAACATTCCTGAGGCAAAACATATTCCCAAGCCTACAATGTTCAGTAAGGCCTACTATATCCCCCTATATGTAGCCCGCTCATATGGCTGTCTAAGTGACTCTTAAACAACCCTAGCGTGCCTGCTTCCACCACCTTACTCGGCAGTGCATTCCACACCCCCACTACCCTTTGCGTGAAAAACTGCCCTCTAATATTTGTCTTATACCTAGCCCCCCTCACCCTAAGCCCGTGACCCCTCGTTCTATCCATTTCTTGTAGCGGAAAAAGCTTACCACCATTTACTCTATCTATCCCCTTCATAATCTTATAAACCTCTATTAGATCCCCCCTCAGCCGACGTCTCTCAAGGGAAAACAGCCCAAGTTCATCCAATCTTTCCTCGTAAGACAGCCCTTCCATACCAGGCAACATCCTGGTAAATCTCCTCTGCACTCTCTCCAGGATCTCTACATCCTTCCGGTAGTACGGCGACCAGAACTGGACGCAGTACTCCAAGTGAGGCCTAACCAACGTTCTATACAACTGCAACATCAGACTCCTACTCTTATATTCTATACCTCTTCCTATGAAGGCTAACATACCATACGCTTTCCTCATCACATTCTGCACCTGTACCGACACCTTCAGGGACTTATGCACTTGCACCCCCAGGTCTCTCTGCGTATCTATACTCCGGATAGTTCTACCTTTTATCGTATAACTCCCCTCCACATTATTCCGGCCAAGGTGCATCACCTCGCATTTCTCCGGATTAAATTCCATTTGCCATCTATCTGCCCAATCTACCAGCCTGTCTATGTCCTGTTGCATTGCCAGGCACTGCTCCTCAGTACCCGCCAATCCAACCATCTTGGTGTCATCAGCAAATTTGCTGATCACACCACCTACCCCCTCTTCCAAGTCATTAATATATACCACAAATAGAAGAGGTCCAAGTACCGAGCCCTGCGGCACACCACTGGTGACAGGCCTCCAATTGGAAAAGGAGCCTTCCACTACTACTCGCTGTCTCCTCCTCCCAAGCCAGTTCTCCACCCATCTACATACCTGGCCTTGTATCCCATGAGCCTTCACCTTTTCTATCAGCCTACCATGAGGGACCTTGTCAAACGCCTTACTGAAATCCATATAGACAACATCAACGGCTTGTCCTTCGTCAACCGTTTTTGTCACCTCTTCAAAAAATTCCACTAGATTCGTAAGGCACGACCTCCCTGTAACGAAGCCATGCTGCGTATCCCTGATCAGATTGCAGCGCTCCAGATGTTCATACATCCTATCCTTGAGGATCCTCTCCATTAGCTTGCCTATAACTGAAGTCAAGCTCACCGGCCTATAATTACCAGGGTTATCCCTACTGCCCTTTTTAAACAGAGGTACCACATTAGCTACCCTCCAGTCCTCTGGGACCTCACCTGTGTCCATAGAAGAGACAAAGATTTGCAACAGAGGCCCAGCAATTTCATCTTTCACCTCCCTAAGCAGCCTGGGATAAATACCATCAGGCCCCGGAGCTTTATCTGTTTTTATGATACCTAAAAACCCTAACACTTCCTCCCTCGTAATGGATATTTCCCTCAAATGATCTACAGCTCCCTCCAAGACATTACAAGACACCAAACCCCTCTCCTTCGTGAATACCGACGCAAAGTATTCATTCAGGATCTCCCCAATTCCCTCAGACTCGATGCATAGCTCCCCTCCTTTGTCCCTAAGAGGACCTATTTTCCCGCTAACCACTCTCTTGTTCCTAATATAAGAGTAAAATGCCTTTGGATTATCCTTAATCCTATCAGCCAAAGCCATTTCATGCTCCCTTTTCGACCTAACTCCCCTTTCAAGCTCCCTCCTACTCTCTCTATATTCCTCCAGAGCACTCTCCGTTACCAGTTGTTTCGACCTAATATATGCCGCCCTCTTCTTTCTGACCAAGTCCTCAATATCCCTGTGATCCATGGCTCTCTAATCCTGCCTTTCCCATCCTTCCTCTTTACCGGCACATGCCTTTCCTGCAACATTATCAGTTTACCCTTGAAAGCCTCCCACTTGCCAACTGTGGACTTGCCCGCGAACAACCTCTCCCAATCAGTATCGTTCAGCTCCTTCCTAATCCGGCTATAGCTCGCCTTCCCCCAGTTCAGCACCCTCCCCTTTGGATGGCACTCATCCCTTTCCATTTTTATCCTCAAGCAGACAGACTTGTGGTGACTGTTCGCCTACTGCAACCTCAACCACATGCCCCGGCTCATTACCCAACACTAAATCCAGTATAGCCCCCTCCCTAGTCAGGCTAGTTGCGTACTGCTCCAAGAACCCTTCCAACACATTTTACAAATTCCTCCCCATCTGTACCCCCAGCTCTCGGCACCTTCCAATCCACTCCAGGAAGATTAAACTTACCCACTACAACCACCCTATTCTTTCGGCACCTATCTAAAACGTCTCTACAAATACCTTCCTCCACTGCCCTCGGGCTGTTGGGTGGCCTATAGTATACCCCTAGTATCGTAATTTCTCCCTTTCTATTCCTCAATTCCACCCACAGTGACTCAATCCCCAACTCCTCCATGTTGTCCTCCCTCTGCACTGCTGTGACGTGCTCCTTAACTAACAACGCCACCCCACCACCCCTCTTCAACCCTCGTCTGTCACACCGAAAACACTTATACCCAGGAATATTCAGCTGCCAGTCCTGCCCTTCCTTTAACCACGACTCCGTCACTGCCACCACATCTAAATTCCTCACGAACATCAAGGCCTTAAGCTCATCCGTTTTACCCTTTACACTCCTCGCATTAAAACAGATGCAATCCAACCCTCCAGGCCCACTCCAATCCTCCTTTCCCCTGATAATATTCCTTTCACCCAAATCTACCCTGTCACCCAACTCGCTCTCGATCCCAGTTCCTATTGAGGTATCAGTCTCATCCCCACCCCCCCCATATTAGTTTAAATATGGTACCAAATAAACCTGTCGGACTTTAACCTGGTGTGTTGTGAGACTTCTTACTGCATCCACCCCAGTCCAGCACCAGCATCTCCACATCATGAGAGGGGTGGCACACTGGTTAGCACTGCTGCCTCAGTGCCAGGGACCTGGGTTTGATTCCTGGTCAGTCTGTGTGGAGTTTGCACGTTCTCCCCATGTCTGTATGGGTTTCCTCCCACAGTCCGAAAGATGTGCTGGTTAGGTACATCAACCACGCTAAATTCTCCCTCAGTGTCCCTGAACAGGCACCAGGGGTCAGATGCAGATACCTTGTGGACACAGCTTCTTACTGGAGTTTAAATTGCCAGGCTGGGTGCTGGAAGTGTAGCAACTGACAACCACACCCAGAGCAGAAAGATCAGACCATAATCAGGAACAAGACTGAGAGAGCTTGGGCAATATGACTTAGGTTTAAAGATGTTTGTGTTTGGTTTTCGATTCCCTCCTCTTAACTATAAAAATACAGATTGCAGTTGGAATAACCTGCTTTATTGAGCCTCCCTGGAATGTGTTTCTATTTCTCCTAGGTTGGATACAATAATTACAAGGGGCCACGGGCTTAGGGTGAGGGGGGGCGAGGTATAACACGGATGTTAGAGGGAGGTTTTTCACACAGAGGGTTATGGGAGCCTGGAATGCACTGCCAAGTAGGGTGGTGGAGGCAGGCACACTAGGGTTGTTTAAGGCTTACTTAGACAGGCACATGAGCGGGATGGAGATGGAGGGATACAGGAGACTGTTCTAAATAAGGATCAAGAGCTTTGGGATGTCCCTGGGAACCAATTGATTCCTATGGACCTTCCAACATATTTCATGGCTCACTTGTCTTGCGCTTCTGGGGATTCTGTAAATGTCTAAGTTTTGTATGTTTATTAATGTTTTTCTTTTACTTCACAGGTGCTTTGGTCCACCTTGTTCCCCAACAAGGGGCATATACGCGATGGGTCATATGAGGGCTGCTCTTGGATGTTTCAAGAGTAGCCTAGTGCTTCATGTTGTCAGTGTACGTTTAAACTGGGCCAGATGCTGGGCAACACGACAGCTCAGTGACTATCACTGTTTGCTGTGCAGACACATGGATTTGGGTGGGTGTCTGTGGGAGTTTGCACATTCTCCCCGTGCTTGCGTGGGTTTTCTCCCACACCCCAAAGATGTGCTCTTAGGCTAATTGGTGTAACAAATTGACCCTAAATTATTCTCCCCTCAGTTTTCCCCAATAGGTGTAGACAAAGGTCATGGGTAGAGAGGGGGCTCAGAATGTTAAAATGGCAGCACGGGCTTGTTGGGCCTGTTTCCCGTGCTGTGCTGTTCTTTGTTCTTTATTTCAATATGTCTGAAGTTCTCCATAATGTTGGTGAAAACAGAGTGAAATGGAGCTTGCTTTAATAATTCATTCATTCACGGGATGTGGAGGTTGCTTTCTGGACATTATTTATTATCCATCCCTAATTACCCCTTCACAGTGTCTCACTCGGCCATTCCAGAGTCAACATAGACTTTATTTGATTTATTATTATCACACGTATTAACATAGAAGCATTGTTTCTTGTGTGCTACATACAGAGAAGGCGAGGGTGCAGAATGTAGTGTTACAGTCATAGCGAGGGTGTCGAGAAAGATCAACTTAATGCGAGGTAGGTCTATTCAAAAGTCAGACAGCAGCAGGGAAGAAGCTGTTCTCGAATTAGTTGGTACGTGACCTCAGACTTTTATATCTTTTTCCCAAAGGAAGGTGGAAGAGAGAATGTCCGGGAGGTGGGGGGATCCTTGATTATGCCGGCTGCTTTGCCGAGGCAGCAGGAAGTGTAGACAGAGTCAATGGATGGGAGGCTGGTTTGTGTGATGGATTGGGGCTACATTCACCACCTTTTGTAGTTCCTTGTGGTCTTGGGCAGAGCAGGAGCCCAGACCAAGCTGTGATACAACCAGAAAGAAGGCATCTGTAAAAGTTGGTGAGAATTGTAGCTGACATGCCAAATTTCCTTAGTCTTCTGAGAAAGTAAAGGTGTTGGTGGGCTTTCTTAACTATAGTGTCGACATGGGGAAACAGGACAGGTTGTTGGTGATCTGAAAACCTAGAAACTTGAAGCTCTCGACCCTTTCTATTCGTCCCCGTTGATGTAGACAGGGGCATGTTCTCCTTTATGCTTCCTGAAGTCGATGACAATCTCCTTCGCCTGGTTGACATTGAGGGAGAGATTATTGTTGCTGCACCAGTTCACCAGATTCTCTGTCTCATTCCTGTACTCTGTCTCGTCATTGTTTGAGATCTGACCCAGTACTGTAGTGACATCAGCAAACTTGAAAACCGAGTTAGAGGGGAATTTGGTTACACAGAATTGGGTATATAAGGAGTTTAGTAGGGGGCTGAGAACACAGGCTTGTAGGGCACCGGTGTTGAGGATGATCGTGGAGGAGGTGTTGTTTCCTATCCTTACTGATTGTGGTCTGTGAGTTAGGAAGTTCAGGATCCAGTCACAGAGGGAGGAGCCGAGGCCCAGGCCACGGAGTTTGGAGATGAGTTTTCTGGGAATAATGGTGTTGAAGGCTGAGCTATAGTCAATAAATAGGAATTTGACATCGGTGTCTCTGTTATCGAGGTGTTCCAGGGTTGAGTGCAGGGCCAGGGAAATGGCATCTGCTGTGGACCTAGGCAATCCAGGAGGCTGGAATTGATTTGTTCCATAACGAACCTTTCGAAGCACTTCAGTGGATGCCTGAGTCACCGGATGAGTCATTAAGGTACACTGCCTGGTTTTTCTTAGGTACCAGGATGATGGTCATCTTCTTGAAGCAGATAAGGACCTCAGGTTAAAACATAGAACATTACAGCACACTATAGGGCCTTTGGCCCTCAATGTTGTGCCGTGCTACGTCCAATCCCAAGATCAGTCTATCCCACTCCCTATCATTCTGGTGTGCTCCATGTGCCTATCCAATAACCGCTTGAAAGTTCCTAAAGTGTCCGACTCCAGTATCACAGCAGGCAGTCCATTCCACACCCCAACCACTCTCTGAGTAAAGAATCTACCTTGGACATCCCTCCTATATCTCCCACCATGAACCTTATAGTTATGTTCCCTAGTAACAGCTACATCCACCCAAGGAAATAGAGTGGACGTTCAGAGACTATCTGTCCCCCTCATCATCTTATAAACCTCTATTAAGTCACCTCTCATCCTCCTCTGCTCTAAAGAGAAAAGCCTCAGCTCCCTCAACCTTTCCTCATAAGACCTACCCTCCAAACCAGGCAGCATCCTGGTAAATCTCCTCTGCACTCTCTCCAATGCTTCCACATCCTTCTTATAGTGAGGTGACCAGAACTGCACACAATATTCCAAATGTGGTCTCACCAAGATCCTGTACAGTTGCAGCATAACCCCACGGCTCTTAAACTCAAACCCCCTGGGTAATAAACACTAACACACTATAAGCCTTCTTCACGGCTCTATCCACTTGAGTGGCAACCTTCAGAGATCTGTGGATATGAATCCCAAGATATCTCTGTTCCTTCACATTCCTCAGAACCCTGCCGTTGACCCTGTAATCTGCATTCAAGTTTGTCCTACCAAAATGAATCACCTCACACTTAGAGTTAAACTCCATCTGCCACCTTTCAGCCCAGCTCTGCATCCTATCAATGTCTCTTTGCAGCCTACAAGAGCCCTCCACCTCATCCACTACTCCACCAATCTTGGTGTCATCAGCAAATTTACTAACCCACCCGTCAGTTCCCCTCTTCCAAGTCATTGATACAGATCACAAATAGCAGAGGACCCAGCACTGATCCCTGTGGTACACCGCTGGTAACTGGCCTCCAGTCTGAAAATTTTCCCTCCACCACCACCCTCTGTCTTCTATGAGACAGGCAGTTATTTATCCAATTGGCCAAATTTCCTTCTATCCCACACCTCCTTACTTTCTCCATGAGCCTACCATGGGGAACCTTATCAAACACCTTACTAAAATCCATGTATACAACATCAACTGCTCTACCTTCATCCACACACTTAGTAACCTCCTCAAAGAATTCGGTCAAATTTGTGAGGCAGGACTTCCCCTTACGAAACCATACTGACTATCCCAGATTAAACTGCATCTTTCTAAATGGTCATAAATCCTATCTCTCATTTCCATTAACTTACCGACAACTGAAGTAAGACTAACTGGCCTATAATTACCAGGGTCATTCCTACTTCCTTTCTTGAAGGGAGGAATAACATTTGTCACTCTCCACTTCTCTGGCACAATCCCCATGGACAGCGAGGACCCAAAGATCAAAGTAAAGGCTCTGCAATCTCATCCCTTGCCTGCCAAAGTATCCTAGGATGTATCCCATCTGGCCCAGGGGACTTATCGACCCTCAGGTTTTTCAAAATCGCTAATATATTGTATCGAGAGGTTGATGATGTCTGTGAGTATTCCTGCCAGCTGATCTATGCAGGATCTGAGTGCTTGTCCGGGTCTCCCATCCGGGCCAGTCACTTTCCATGGGTTAACCTTGGAGAAAGCTGCTCTGACACCTGCAGTGGTGACCCCAGATACAGGTTCAACCAGGGCTTCCAGGGTGGAGGGTATGCTCTCGCTGACCTCTTACTCAAAATATAGAATGCATGGAATGGTGCATCGGATCGGTGATTGTACATGCCTTTATCTTGCAGCCTGTTGGGGTTGGTGTGGCTAGCCTGGGACATTTAGCTTGGTCTGGTACTGTCTTTTCGCAGTTTTGATGGATTTCCATAGATCACATCTGGATTTTTTGTATTGGTCATTGCTGCAGTTCTGGAGTCACATGTAGGCTAGGCCAAGTAAGGAAAACAGATTTCTTTCCCTAAAGGACATTAGTGACCCAGATGGGTTTTTCCAACAATCAACAATAGATGCACGGAGACTAACTTTCAAATCCCGATTTTTAATTGAATGATTGATTATTCATTATAACTGATTGGGAATGGGACAATACCTGGGAATCAGCAGGGGGTTTCCTTGCCCATGTTTGACCCGGTGCCATGAGACTCCATAGGATCCAGAGTCAATGATGAGGATTCCCAGGGCAGCTCCTTCCCGACTGTATCCCACTGTGCTGCTGCCATCTCTGCTCACCCCTCTACCAGGGTTGGTAATGGTGGGGTCTGGGACATTATTAAAAGGTATGATTGTGTGAGTGTGACTGTGTCAGGCTATTGTTTGACTGTCTGTGACAGTTCTCCCAATCTTGGTACAAGCTCCCAGATGTTAGTGAGGAGGACTTTGCAGGATCGACAGGTCTAGGTTTGCTGTTGTCCTTCATGTTGCTGAGGTCTGGTTTCACTCCTTCCTCCTGGGGCACACTCCATTGTATACAGGTTCCTCCCTGGTCCCTTGCTCCAGGAAACCTTCTCTCAGCCACATTCACCAGGCCTAATTACTGATTAGAATGCGAATCCTTACACCTAACCTGCTGTTCAAGACCTGAAGTGGCTGATAATGTGAGTGGAAGGAGCACTGATCACAGGTTACAGAGATGTGTATTGTCTCCAGATAGTACAGTAAGTGAGGTTTTGCAAACCCAGGCAAGTCACGGGGGTTACAGATAGTGCGTCATGTCGTACTATCATGTCGCACTATCTGTAACCCCTGTGACTTGCCTGGGTTTGCAAAACCTCACTTACTGTACTATCTGGAGACAATACACATCTCTTTAACCTGTGATCAGTGCTCCTTCCACTCACATTATCAGCCACTTCAGGTCTTGAACAGCAGGTTAGGTGTAAGGATTCGCATTCTAATCAGTAATCTGTAAACTGTCTGTGCTTTATATGCTCTGTCTGAGGCCAGAACTCTCCATTCACCTGACAAAGGGGCTAACCCCAAAAGCTTGTGAGTATATTATCAAATAAATCGGTTGGACTAAAACCTGGTGTTGTCAGACTTTTCACTGTGTTTACGCCAGTCCAACACCGGCATACCCACATTGGCCATAGAAGACAGAGGGTAGCAGTGGAGGGGTCTTTTTCTGTGACCAGTGGTGTTCCGCAGGGCTGTGTACTGGGGCCTCTGCTGTTTGTGATATATATAAATGATTTGGAAGAAGATGTAGCTGGTCCGATTAGCAAGTTTGTGGATGATACTGAGATTGGTGGAGTCGCGGATAGTGATGAAGATTATCAGAGAATACAGCAGGATATGGATAGGCTGGAAAACTGGGTGGAGAAATGACAGACGGAATTTAATCCAGATAAATGCGAAATGATGCATTTTGATAGATCAATTCAGGTGGGAGCGAGACAATAAATGGCAGAACCATCAGGAACATAGAGACACAGAGATCTGGGAGTACAGGGCCACAGATCCTTAAAAGTGGCAGCACAGCTGGAAAAGGTGGTGAAGAAAGCATTTGACATGCTCACCTTCATTGAACAGGGCATCGAGTATAAAAATTGGCAAATTATGTTACAGATGTATAAATGGAGAGTGAATAAACTGGGATTGTTCTGTGTGGAAAGGCAGGCTAAGGGGTGACCTGATAGAAGTTTATGAAATGGAGATGTAGATTGGATGAACAGTTGGAAGCTCGTTCCCAGGGCAGAAATGACAATCCCATTGCGGGGGGGGGGGGGGGGGGGGGGGGAGTTGTTTCTACACAGGATGATGGTGGTCTGAAATGCACTGCCCAGTGAGGCAGTTGTGTTACCCACATTTAAGACTTACCTTGATAGGCAAAACCTCCCGCTTCCTCACCCAATGGTTGTGGTTGTGCAGGGTCAGTCACCTCAGCTCCAGGACATCTCTACAGGAGTCCCTCAGGGGAGTGTCCGACACCCAACAATCTTCATCTGCTTCATCAATAACCTTCCCTCCATCATAAGGTCGGAAGTATGGATATGGGCTGATGATTACACAATGTTCAGCACCGTTTGTGACTCCTCAGATACTGAAACAGTCCGTGTTCAAATACAACAAGATCTGGACAATATCCAGGCTTGGGCTGACAAGTGACAGTAACATTCACACCACACAAACGCCAGGCAATGACCATCACCAACAGGAGACACTCTAACAACTGCCCCTTAACATTCAATGGTGTAACCATCACTGAATCCCCCACTGTCAACATCCTTGGGATTACCATTAACCAGAAGCTCAACTGCACTCACCACATAAACACAGTGTGTACAAGAACAGGTCAGAGGCTAGGAATACTGCAGCGTGTAACTGACTTCCTGACTCACCAAAGCCTGTCCACCATCTGCAAGTCAGAAGTGTGATGGAATACTCCCCACTTGCCTGGATGGGTGCAGCTCCAACAACACTCGAGAAGCTCCACACCATCCAGGACAAAGCAGCCTCACTTGATTGACACCACATCTAAAAACATCCATTCCCTCCACCACTGACGCTCAGTAGCTCCAGTGTGTACTATCTACGAGATGCACTGCAGCAATTCACCAAAGATCCTTAGACAGCACCTTCCAAACACATGACCACTTCCATCCAGAAGGACAAGGCCAACAGATCAATGGGAACACCACCACCTGCAAGTTCCCCTCTAAGCCACTCACCATCCTGACTTGGAAATTTATCACCGTTCCTTCACAGTTACTGGGTGAAAATCCTGGAATTCCCTAACGGCATTGTGGGTCATCCCACAGCACATGGACTGCAGTGATTCAAGAAGGCAGTAGCTCACCACCACCTTCTCAAGGACAACTAGGGATGGGCAAGAAATGCTGGTCAGCCAGCGACGCCTGTCTCCCAGAAATGAATAAAATCTACTGCCCAACATTTGGCTAGAGTGCTGAGCACATCTCCCCTGTGGATTCATTGTGACATTGTCATTATAAATTTATACTCAAATTATCCCACAAGGTAATAATTATAAAAACATTTATTGGCTTCTTAAAGAAAATATCATTCAAAATTAACCATTAATACTAATGACATTTTCACAGTCCCTAACACTACTGAACTAATGGTACAAACAGCGAGAACATTCAGAATTCTGCTGGGAATTAAATCTTGTTTGATTCTGAACATCTCTGGAAGCCGGAATAAGCACTGGAAACACTCAGTAAGTTTGGTTAAGGTCACAGGTTTGGAGCAAGCAGGGGGCGGAGGGGGTGCAGTCTGAGAAAAGAACGGTAGTGAAAGAAAAACTTAACTGGACATAAAGCCTATTCGAGACGGTGAAAGGTATTTGATAAATTTAATAAAGCAGCTTCCCAGGAATACGCAGCTTACAAAATGTTACCTCACCTGATTTTCACAGGAAGAAATCTCTGAGGTTTGGTTTCTCACCCGAACTGGAGCAGATTAACTGGACGACTGTGAACACAAACTCACATAGCACTTAATATCAAAAAGTTAAAATCCTGAACAATCTGACCCTTGGCCTCAGCAAACATCTCTTTGCAATTCTCCGATTTTTTGGATCTTCAACATTAAGAGGATAAGTGTTGGCCCACTCGATCGCCAGCCTGTGATGTGTTAGAGAGAGTAACTGATAGCGCGGGTGCTGCTCCTCACTGCATTGGTGCTGCCGTTCCTCACTGCATTGGTGCTGTTCCTCACTGCATTGGTGCTGTTCCTCACTGCATTGGTGCCGCCGTTCCTCACTGCATTGGTGCTGCCGTTCCTCACTGCATTGGTGCTGTTCCTCACTGCATTGGTGCTGCTGTTCCTCACTGCATTGGTGCCGCCGTTCCTCACTGCATTGGTGCTGCCGTTCCTCACTGCATTGGTGCTGCTGTTCCTCACTGCATTGGTGCTGCTGTTCCTCACTGCATTGGTGCTGTTCCTCACTGCATTGGTGCTGCGTTGCTGCTGTTCCTCACTGGCTGTGAAAGCTGAGCCTGCAGTCAATGCCCCAGATGGATCGCAGTTTTGCAGTGCTGTCAGTTGGTCTCCCTATCGTCGTCAGGGGAAAGGTGTTGATTTTAATCTGAGCAATAAGTTCTTTCACATTGATGCTGGAATCTCGAACTAATCCATAAATGTTCAGAGTTTTCAGGGTGGCAATTTCCCCTAGGTTCCTGTGCACAGACATAAGAACATAAGAAATAGGAGCAGGAGTAGGCCATCTAGCCCTTCGAGCCTGCCCCGCCATTCAATAAGATCATGGCTGATCTGTCGTGGCTCAGTTCCACATTCCCGCTTTCTCCCCATAACCCTTAATTCCCTTGTCTATCAAAAACCTATCCTAAATATATTTAGCGAGGCAGCCTCCACCACTTCAACGGGCAGAGAATTCCAGAGATTCACCACCCTTTGAGTGAAGAAGTTCTTCCTCAACTCCGTTCTAAACCGCCCCCCCTTTATCTTGAGGCTGTGCCCCCTAGTCCTACTGTCCTTTCTGAGAGGGAAGAGCCTCTCCACCTCTATCCTATCCATCCCATTCATCATCTTATACGTCTCAGTGAGATCTCCCCTCATTCTTCTAAACTCTAACGAGTACAAGCCTAGTTTATTCAGCCTCTCCTCATAGCTCAACCCCCTCAACTCCGGTATCAGCCTAGTAAACCTCCTCTGCACTCCCTCCAAGGCCAAAATATCCTTGCGTAAGTACGGCGCCCAAAACTGCACACAGTACTCCAGCTGCAGCCTCACCAATGCCCTATACAGCTGCAGCAAGACCTCCCTACTTTTATATTCAATCCCCCTCGCTATGAAGGCCAGCATCCCATTCGCCTTCCTGACCACCAGCTGCACCTGCAAGCTGGGTTTTTGCGACTCATGCACAAGGACCCCGAGGTCCCTCTGCACCGTCGCCTGCTGCAGTTTTTCGCCACGTAAGTAATAGTCCTTCCCACCATTATTCCTACCAAAGTGGACAACCTCACATTTGCCAACATTAAATTCCATTTGCCAGTTCCTGGCCCATTCGCCCAGCCTATCTAGATCCTTCTGCAGACTCTCCACACCCTCCGCGCAATTTGCCGTTCCACCAATCTTTGTGTCATCAGCAAATTTCGACACCATATACTCGGTTCCTTCCTCCAGATCATCTATATAAATGGTAAATAGCTGAGGCCCCAGCACTGATCCTTGGGGCACTCCACTAGTCACCAACCGCCAATCCGAATAGCACCCATTGACCCCCACTCTCTGCCTCCTATTTGACAGCCAATCCTCTATCCACGCTAACACCCTACCCCCAACTCCAAGCCCCCTAACCTTCTGTAACAACCTCTTGTGCGGCACCTTATCAAACGCCTTCTGAAAATCAAGAAACATCACATCCACCGGTTCCCCTCTATCCACCGCACTAGACACATCCTCATAGAATTCCAATAAATTCGTCAGACACGACTTCCCCTTAACGAAACCGTGCTGCGTCTGCTCTATCAAACAATTCTTCTCAAGATGTCTCGCTATTTTCTCCTTGATAACGGATTCTAACATTTTACCTACAACAGACGTTAAACTAACCGGCCTATAATTCCCTGCCTTTTGCCTGCCACCCTTCTTAAACAACGGCGTAACATTAGCCGTTTTCCAATCTTCCGGCACTTCCCCGGAATCCAGCGAGATTTGGAAAATCATCATCAAGGCATCCACTATCACCTCCGCCATTTCTTTCAGAACCCTCGGATGCATTCCATCCGGTCCTGGGGACTTGTCCACCATCAGTCCCTCCAGTTTGTCGAGCACCGCCTCTCTAGTAACAATAATGTCATTCAGGCCCTCCACTCCTACCATCTTTCCATCGCTAACACCCGGCAAATTATTCACGTCCTCCTCCGTGAAGACAGAAACAAAAAAGTTATTCAAGACCTTAGCCATATCCCCATCCCCTACCACTAAGTCCCCCTTCTCATCCTCTAAGGGTCCAACGTTCACCCTAGCCAGCCTCCTCCTTTTTATATATTTATAAAAACTTTTACTATCCTTTTTTATATTAAGCGCTAGCCCAGCTTCATAATTTATCCTTCCTTTCTTTATCAACTTCTTCGGCATTCTTTGTTGACATTTAAACCTCTCCCAATCCTCTTCTCGCCCACTACTCTTAGCCACTCTAAACGAATCAGCTTTTAACACTTTCCTTCACCTCTTTCATTATCCACGGCTGATTACCTCTCCTCCTACGATCCTTTTTAAGCATCGGAATAAATTTCTGCTGAGCACCAAGAAAGATCTCCTTAAAGATCTTCCACTGTTCCTACCTTCCAACGCGCTCTCCCAGTCCACATTCGCCAATTCCTCTCTCATCCTACTGTACTCCCCTCTGTTCAAACAGAGGACACATGTCTGGGAACCCACTTTCTCCTCCTCCATCTGCATCAGAAACTCCACCAAACAATGATCACTCTTCCCAAGAGGATCTTCACCGCAAGGTCCCTAACTCTACCCGCCTCATTACATAACACCAGATCCAAGATAGCTCGCTCCCTCGTCGGCTCCAACACACACTGTTCAAGGAAACTATCCCAGCAGCATTCCAAGAACTCCTCCTCGAGCCCACCGCGTCCAACATGGGTCGACCAATCAATATGTAGATTGAAATCCCCCATAATTATTGCCGTTCCATTCCTGCATGCTGCATTTATTTGCGCGTTAACAGCCCGCCCCACCTCCAGATCATTATTTGAGGGCCTATAGACGACACCCACCAGCGTCTTCCTCCCTTTGCTGTTCCTAATCTCCACCCACAATGATTCCACTTTCTGCTCGTTGGCTCCTATATCATCCGTTGCTACCACCCTGATGCTATCCTTAATCAGCAGAGCTACGCCCCCCCCTTTTCCCTCCAGCCTATTCTTCCTGAACACTTGATTCCCCTGGACATTCAGCTCCCAGTCCCTGTCACCTTGCAGCCACGTCTCTGTAATGGCCACCAGATCATATCCATTTGTGCTGATCTGCGCCACCAGCTCATCCACTTTCTTCCGAATGCTTTGTGCATTCAGATAAAGTGCCTTCATCCCAGCCTTCACCTGGACCCTATTTGCCAGAACGCCACCAACCATACTCACGCCCCCTACTCCCTTTATTATTGGGACATCCTTGGTCTCTTCCTGTACCTGTACCCTCTCCTTTACTTTAGACCCCGTAATGTCACCTACCCTCGCACCCTCCCCCCCCACAATTAGTTTAAAGCCCTATCCACAGTCCTATTTATACGATTCACCAGGACTCTGGTCCCAGCACGGTTCAGACCAACACCATCCCATCTGAACAGGTCCCACCTACCCCAATACTGATGCCAATGCCCCATAAATTCAAACCCATTCCTCCCACACCAATCCCTGAGCCACCCATTCACTTCCTTAATCTTATCAACCCTACACCCATCTGCACTCGGTTCAGGTAGTAATCCAGAGATAACCACCTTGTCGGTTCTACTTTTTAATTCCATTCCCAGTTTTTCATAATCCCTTGCCAGATCCTCAGTTCGCATTTTGCCTACGTCGTCGGCACCCACATGTACTACAACGACCGGATTCTGACCCTCCCACTCCAGGTTCCTCTGCAGACCAACTCAAACCTTTACATAACTGACAAATATAACACAGAACTGAGACATAAGTGGCTTCACCCAGGCATTCTAATAGTGAAACGTTAGATAAACCACACTCAATACCAACACTATCAATGTAAAATTCCAGCAGGATTTCCCCCTTCTCTAACCCAGGGATCACTGGACAGTGATCAGGAGCAGGAACCCTGGCTGATTTCCCCTCTCTCTAACCCAGGGATCACTGGACAGTGATCAGGAGCAGGAACCCTGGCTGATTTCCCCTCTCTCTCTCTCTAACCCAGGGATCACTGGACAGTGATCAGGAGCAGGAACCCTGGCTGATTTCCTCTCTCTAACCCAGGGATCACTGGACAGTGATCAGGAGCAGGAACCCTGGCGGATTTCCCCTCTCTCTCTAACCCAGGGATCACTGGACAGGGATCAGGAGCAGGAACCCTGGCTGATTTCCCCTCTCTCTCTCTCTAACCCAGGGATCACTGGACAGTGATCAGGAGCAGGAACCCTGGCTGATTTCCCCGCTCTCTCTCTCTAACCCAGGGATCACTGGACAGTGATCAGGAGCAGGAACCCTGGCTGATTTCCTCTCTCTAACCCAGGGATCACTGGACAGTGATCAGGAGCAGGAACCCTGGCTGATTTCCCCCCTCTCTCTCTCTAACCCAGGGATCACTGGACAGTGATCAGGAGCAGGAACCCTGGCTGATTTCCCCTCTCTCTCTCTCTCTAACCCAGGGATCACTGGACAGTGATCAGGAGCAGGAACCCTGGCTGATTTCCCCCCTCTCTCTCTCTAACCCAGGGATCACTGGACAGTGATCAGGAGCAGGAACCCTGGCTGATTTCCCCTCTCTCTCTCTAACCCAGGGATCACTGGACAGTGATTAGGAGCTGGAACCCTGGCTGATTTCCCCCCTCTCTCTCTCTAACCCAGGGATCACTGGACAGTGATCAGGAGCAGGAACCCTGGCTGATTTCCCCTCTCTCTCTAACCCAGGGATCACTGGACAGTGATCAGGAGCAGGAACCCTGGCTGATTTCCCCTCTCTCTCTCTAACCCAGGGATCACTGGACAGTGATCAGGAGCAGGAACCCTGGCTGATTTCCCCTCTCTCTAACCCAGGGATCACTGGACAGTGATCAGGAGCAGGAACCCTGGCTGATTTCCCCTCTCTCTAACCCAGGGATCACTGGACAGTGATCAGGAGCAGGAACCCTGGCTGATTTCCCCCCTCTCTCTCTCTCACTAACCAAGGGATCACTGGACAGCGATCAGGAGCAGGAACCCTGGCTGATTTCCCCTCTCTCTCTCTAACCCAGGGATCACTGGACAGTGATCAGGAGCAGGAACCCTGGCTGATTTCCCCTCTCTCTCTCTAACCCAGGGATCACTGGACAGTGATCAGGAGCAGGAACCCTGGCTGATTTCCCCTCTCTCTAACCCAGGGATCACTGGACAGTGATCAGGAGCAGGAACCCTGGCTGATTTCCCCTCTCTCTAACCCAGGGATCACTGGACAGTGATCAGGAGCAGGAACCCTGGCTGATTTCCCCCCTCTCTCTCTCTCACTAACCAAGGGATCACTGGACAGCGATCAGGAGCAGGAACCCTGGCTGATTTCCCCTCTCTCTCTCTCTAACCCAGGGATCACTGGACAGTGATCAGGAGCAGGAACCCTGGCTGATTTCCCCCCTCTCTCTCTCTAACCCAGGGATCACTGGACAGTGATCAGGAGCAGGAACCCTGGCTGATTTCCCCCCTCTCTCTCTCTAACCCAGGGATCACTGGACAGTGATCAGGAGCAGGAACCCTGGCTGATTTCCCCCCTCTCTCTCTCTAACCCAGGGATCACTGGACAGTGATCAGGAGCAGGAACCCTGGCTGATTTCCCCCCTCTCTCTCACTAACCAAGGGATCACTGGACAGTGATCAGGAGCAGGAACCCTGGCTGATTTCCCCCCTCTCTCTCTCTAACCCAGGGATCACTGGACAGTGATCAGGAGCAGGAACCCTGGCTGATTTCCCCCCTCTCTCTCTCTAACCCAGGGATGACTGGACAGTGATCAGGAGCAGGAACCCTGGCTGATTTCCCCCCTCTCTCTCTCTCTAACCCAGGGATCACTGGACAGTGATCAGGAGCAGGAACCCTGGCTGATTTCCCCTCTCTCTCTCTCTAACCCAGGGATCACTGGACAGTGATCAGGAGCTGGAACCCTGGCTGATTAACTCTCTCTCTCTCTAACCCAGGGATGACTGGACAGTGATCAGGAGCAGGAACCCTGGCTGATTTCCCCTCTCTCTCTCTCTAACCCAGGGATCACTGGACAGTGATCAGGAGCAGGAACCCTGGCTGATTTCATAAGAACATAAGAAATAGGAGCAGGAGTAGGCCATCTGGCCCTTCGAGCCTGCCCCGCCATTCAATAAGATCATGGCTGATCTGTCGTGGCTCAGTTCCACATTCCCGCCCGCTCCCCATAACCCTTAATCCCCTCTCTTATCAAAAACCCATCAACCCGCTTCTTAAAAATATTTAGCGAGGCAGCCTCCACCACTTCAACGGGCAGAGAATTCCAGAGATTCACCACTCTGAGTGAAGAAGTTCCTCCTCAACTCCGTTCTAAACCGCCCCCCCTTTATCTTGAGGCTGTGCCCCCTAGTCCTACTGTCTTTTTTGAGCGGGAAGAGTCTCTCCACCTCTATCCTATCCATCCCATTCATCATCTTATACGTCTCAATGAGATCTCCCCTCATTCTTCTAAACTCTAACGAGTACAAGCCTAGTTTATTCAGCCTCTCCTCATAGCTCAACCCCCTCAACTCCGGTTTCAGCCTAGTAAACCTCCTCTGCACTCCCTCCAAGGCCAAAATATCCTTGCGCAGGTGCGGCGCCCAAAACTGCACACAGTACTCCAGCTGTGGCCTCACCAATGCCCTATAAAGCTGCAGCAAGACCTATTTCCCCTCTCTCTCTCTAACCCAGGGATCACTGGACAGTGATCAGGAGCAGGAACCCTGGCTGATTTCCTCTCTCTCTCTCTAACCCAGGGATCACTGGACAGTGATCAGGAGCAGGAACCCTGGCTGATTTCCTCTCTCTCTCTCTAACCCAGGGATCACTGGACAGTGATCAGGAGCAGGAACCCTGGCTGATTTCCTCTCTCTCTCTCTCTAACCCAGGGATCACTGGACAGTGATCAGGAGCAGGAACCCTGGCTGATTTCCTCTCTCTCTCTCTAACCCAGGGATCACTGGACAGTGATCAGGAGCAGGAACCCTGGCTGATTTCCTCTCTCTCTCTCTAACCCAGGGATCACTGGACAGTGATCAGGAGCAGGAACCCTGGCTGATTTCCCTCTGTCTCTCTCTAACCCAGGGATCACTGGACAGTGATCAGGGGCAGGAACCCTGGCTGATTTCCCCCCTCTCTCTCTAACCCAGGGATCACTGGACAGTGATCAGGAGCAGGAACCCTGGCTGATTTCCCCCCTCTCTCTCTAACCCAGGGATCACTGGACAGTGATCAGGAGCAGGAAACCTGGCTGATTTCCCCCCTCTCTCTCTCTCTAACCCAGGGATCACTGGACAGTGATCAGGAGCAGGAACCCTGGCTGATTTCCCCTCTCTCTCTCTAACCCAGGGATGACTGGACAGTGATCAGGAGCAGGAACCCTGGCTGATTTCCCCCCTCTCTCTCTCTCTAACCCAGGGATCACTGGACAGTGATCAGGAGCAGGAACCCTGGCTGATTTCCCCTCTCTCTTTCTAACCCAGGGATCACTGGACAGTGATCAGGAGCAGGAACCCTGGCTGATTTCCCCCCTCTCTCTCTCTAACCCAGGGATCACTGGACAGTGATCAGGAGCAGGAACCCTGGCTGATTTCCCCCCTCTCTCTCTCTCTCTCTAACCCAGGGATCACTGGACAGTGATCAGGAGCAGGAACCCTGGCTGATTTCCTCTCTCTCTCTCTCTAACCCAGGGATCACTGGACAGTGATCAGGAGCAGGAACCCTGGCTGATTTCCCCCCTCTCTCTCTCTCTAACCCAGGGATCACTGGACAGTGATCAGGAGCAGGAACCCTGGCTGATTTCCCCCCTCTCTCTCTCTCTCTAACCCAGGGATCACTGGACAGTGATCAGGAGCAGGAACCCTGGCTGATTTCCTCTCTCTCTCTCTCTAACCCAGGGATCACTGGACAGTGATCAGGAGCAGGAACCCTGGCTGATTTCCCCTCTCTCTCTCTCTCTAACCCAGGGATCACTGGACAGTGATCAGGAGCAGGAACCCTGGCTGATTTCCCCTCTCTCTCTAACCCGGGGATCACTGGACAGTGATCAGGAGCAGGAACCCTGGCTGATTTCCCCTCTCTCTCTCTCTCTAACCCGGGGATCACTGGACAGTGATCAGGAGCAGGAACCCTGGCTGATTTCCCCTCTCTCTCTAACCCAGGGATCACTGGACAGTGATCAGGAGCAGGAACCCTGGCTGATTTCCCCTCCCTCTCTCTCTCTAACCCAGGGATCACTGGACAGTGATCAGGAGCAGGAACCCTGGCTGATTTCCCCTCTCTCTCTCTCTCTAACCCGGGGATCACTGGACAGTGATCAGGAGCAGGAACCCTGGCTGATTTCCCCTCTCTCTCTCTCTAACCCAGGGATCACTGGACAGGGATCAGGAGCAGGAACCCTGGCTGATTTCCCCCCTCTCTCTCTCTCTCTAACCCAGGGATCACTGGACAGTGATCAGGAGCAGGAACCCTGGCTGATTTCCTCTCTCTCTCTCTCTAACCCAGGGATCACTGGACAGTGATCAGGAGCAGGAACCCTGGCTGATTTCCCCTCTCTCTCTCTCTCTAACCCAGGGATCACTGGACAGTGATCAGGAGCAGGAACCCTGGCTGATTTCCCCTCTCTCTCTAACCCGGGGATCACTGGACAGTGATCAGGAGCAGGAACCCTGGCTGATTTCCCCTCTCTCTCTCTCTCTAACCCGGGGATCACTGGACAGTGATCAGGAGCAGGAACCCTGGCTGATTTCCCCTCTCTCTCTAACCCAGGGATCACTGGACAGTGATCAGGAGCAGGAACCCTGGCTGATTTCCCCTCTCTCTCTAACCCAGGGATCACTGGACAGGGATCAGGAGCAGGAACCCTGGCTGATTTCCCCTCTCTCTATCTCTAACCCAGGGATCACTGGACAGTGATCAGGAGCAGGAACCCTGGCTGATTTCCCCTCTCTCTCTCTAACCCAGGGATCACTGGACAGTGATCAGGAGCAGGAACCCTGGCTGATTTCCCCTCTCTCTCTCTCTCTAACCCGGGGATCACTGGACAGTGATCAGGAGCAGGAACCCTGGCTGATTTCCCCTCTCTCTCTCTCTCTAACCCAGGGATCACTGGACAGTGATCAGGAGCAGGAAGCTGATTTCCCCTCTCTCTGTTTTTCGAAACCAGCAGTTTTTCGATAGGCCGGACAGAAGCCTTGGGCCTTGCTTAATCTGTGCCTCAGCCCCAAACTGATGTGATGGGTCCTTCAATACTCACACAAGACTGGCTGTTGGGATCTCATGACATCTACTGAGGCCCAGATGCTGGAGGTGAGAAAGGCTGTGGAGTGCAGGGAAGCAATCTGGAGTGATCATCGTACTGTCACTGTAAGAGAGAGAGAGTGTTAGAGGAACTGGAGGCCGGAGAAAGGGCAGAGAGAGGGACAGGAGCTCACCATTCAGCCCCTCAAGCCTGCTTTCCCATTCCATTACAGGCTGGCTGATTGTCCACATTAACACCGCTTTCATAAGAACATAAGAAATAGGAGCAGGAGTAGGCCATCTGGCCCTTCGAGCCTGCCCCGCCATTCAATAAGATCATGGCTGATCTGTCGTGGCTCAGTTCCACATTCCCGCTCTCTCCCCATAACCCTTAATCCCCTCTCTTATCAAAAACCCATCAACCCGCGTCTTAAAAATATTTAGCGAGGCAGCCTCCACCACTTCAACGGGCAGAGAATTCCAGAGATTCACCACCCTTTGAGTGAAGAAGTTCCTCCTCAACTCCGTTCTAAACCGCCCCCCCTTTATCTTGAGGCTGTGCCCCCTAGTCCTACTGTCCTTTCTGAGCGGGAAGAGCCTCTCCACCTCTATCCTATCCATCCCATTCATCATCTTATACGTCTCAATGAGATCTCCCCTCATTCTAACGAGTACAAGCCTAGTTTATTCAGCCTCTCCTCATAGCTCAACCCCCTCAACTCCGGTATCAGCCTAGTAAACCTCCTCTGCACTCCCTCCAAGGCCAAAGTACCCTTGCGTAAGTGCGGCGCCCAAAACTGCACACAGTACTCCAGCTGCGGCCTCACCAATGCCCTATACAGCTGCAGCAAGACCTCCCTACTTTTATATTCAAACCCCCTCGCTATGAAGGCCAGCATCCCATTCGCCTTCCTGACCACCTGCTGCACCTGCAAGCTGGGTTTTTGCGACTCATGCACAAGGACCCCGAGGTCCCTCTGCACCGTCGCCTGCTGCAGTTTTTCGCCACGTAAGTAATAGTCCTTCCTACCATTCTTCCTACCAAAGTGGACCACCTCACACTTGCCAACATTAAATTCCATTTGCCATTTCCTGGCCCATTCGCCCAGCCTATCTAGATCCTTCTGTAGACTCTCCACACCCTCCGCACAATTTCCAGTCTCTCTTCACTTTTCCATCCAGAAAGCTCGGGATATCTATCACAAACATGCTGTGACTGAGCTTGCACAGCCTCTGGGGAGGACAATTCCAAACTTTCACTTCCCTCTGAGTGAAGAAATTCCTCCCCCTCTGAGTCCTAAATACCCTGTCTCTTACTCTGAGATTGTGTCCCCCGTTCTTGACTCTCTGAGCCAGGGGAATCCTCCGGGCCACACCCAGCCTGTCTCACTCTGTCAGAATGTGATGCCCCCCCCACCCTTCTCTGTTCCAAACATGGAAATATACAGCTTCTCAATCAGTCCTCACTCAGAGAATCCTGCCATCGCAGTGATTAGTCTGATGAACCTCTGTTGCATTGCCTCCATGGCAAGCATATCCTGTCTTACACAAGGAGATCAAAATTGTACACAATACTCAGTGTGTTCAACAATTGCAACAAGACATCTTCACTTCTGTACTTAAGTCCCGTTGCGATGAAGGTCAACATAGCATTTGCCTTCCTTATTCACTGTTCCACTGGCACGCTAACTTTGAGTCAGTCATGAACAAGGACACCTTGGGTCCCTTTGGCTATCAACATTTCCCAACCTCTCATTATTTCTGCCTTTGCTTTTCCCACCAAAGTGGATAACTCCTCACATGTTTATATTATATTTCATCTGACACCTTTTTGCCCACTCACTGAGCCTGTCCAAGCCCACTTGAAACTTTGCATCCTGCTGACAACTCACATTGCAAAGTTTGGTGTCATTGGCAGAGTTAGGAATACTACAATTGGTCCCCACATCTAAATCATTGAAATGGGTTGTGAACAACTGTGTCCTGAGCACTGATCCGTGCAGTATCCTGCTAGTAACAGCCTGTCATCTTGAGAATGATTCATTTATTCCTACTGCTTTCTGTCTGTCAGCCAATTCTCAATCCACACTAATAATTACTGCCAAACTCATACACTCTGTGTGTTAACTAGTCTCCTCAAACATTTTCCAAAAATCCAATTACACCACAGCCACAGATACCCCTTTACCTTAGCTGAAGTAACATTCTCAAACAACTCAGCAGCTCTGTCAAACACCTACGTTGCGCTGCCCAATTTTATTATTATTTTCTACCACATTCTTTAGGACATCCTAATATTAAAACTACTGATGTCAAAATAACAAGTCTATAGTTTCCCAACTTTTTCTCTTGTTACTTTCCAATCTACTGGAACCGTTCCAGAATCTATTCGATTTGTTCTTTGAAAGATAACTACTAATGCATCAACTATTTCTAAAACCAACTCCTTCAGCACTCTGGGACGGAGCTCATCTGCTCCAGGAGATTTATCAATCTTCAACCTAGTTAACTTTTCCAGCGCGATCTCTTTACTAATACTAATTTCAATTTGGGCCTCAGTTTCACAAGTCTCTTGGTTGCCGAGTATTTTGGAGAGATTCTTCGCATCTTCTTCCAGAATCCTCAAATTTTATCATTGTTTGTCATCCTTATAAGTCACTTCCATTGATCTGATGCAGTCTTTCCCTTCTTCTGTTAGCCATGGTTAATCTCCCATTCCCCTTTGGGAGTTAGTGCCTTACAGGAATGTATATCTGTTGTAGACTGTGTCGTATTTCTAACCATTCCTGCCTGCTTTTAAACCTTTTAGACTATACAACACAACGGGATATTGATTGGCTGGTATATTGGGCGGATGTATGGCAAATGGAGTTTAATCCGGATAAATGTGAGGTGATGCATTTTGGCCGGAATAATGTAGGGGGAGTTATATGGTAAAGGGTAAGCCCGTAAGGAGTATAGAATCGCAGCAAGACCTAGGGGTGCAAGTGCACGAGTCTTTGAAGGTGGCAGTACAAGTGGAGAGTGTGGTGAAGAAAACCTATGGTATGTTAGCCTTTATAGGAAGGGGTATAGAATATAAGCGCTGGAGTCTAATGTTGCAGTTGTACAGAACCTTGGTTAGGCTGCATTTAGAGTACTGTGTCCAGTTCTGGTCGCCTTACTACCGGAAGGACATGGAGACTCTGGAGAGAGTGCAGAGAAGGTTTACCAGAATATTGCCTGGTATGGAAGGACTGGGGTATGAGGAAAGATTGAAGAAATTGAGGCTCTTTTCCCTTGAAAGACAGCGACTGAGGGGAGATCTAATTGAGATATATAAGATTATGAAGGGTATAATTAAGTAAACAGAGGTAAGCTATTTCCTATGATAAAGGCACATAGTACGAGGGGCCATGGGCTTAAAGTGAGGGGGGAGAGGTGTAACACAGATATTAGAGGGAGGTTTTTCACACAGAGGGTAGTGGGGGTATGGAATGCTCTGCCAAGTAAGGTGGTGGAGGCAGGCACGCTGGAGTTGTTTAAGAGTAACTTAGACAGGCACATGAGTGGGTTGGAGATGGGAGGATATAGGAGATTGTTTCAAATAAGGGTCATTAGCAGTGGGACGTCCCTGGTAATGGAAAAGGATATGGGATGATAATAATGTTTTTTTCTCTTTTCATTCACCGGTTTTAAGTCGATCCGCCTTGTGTCCAACGAGGGGCATACACATGATGGGTCGTACTTGGGCTGCTCTTGGATGTTCGAGATTGCTTCATGTCATTAGTGTGTGCGTAAACTGGACAAGATACTGGGCAAGACGACAGCTCAGTGACTTTCATTGTTTGCTGGGCAGACACAAGGATTTGGGTCGGTGTCTGTGGGAGTTTGCGCATTCTCCCCATGCTTGCGTGGGTTTTCTCTGGGTGCTCCGGTTTCCTCCCACACCCCAAAGATGTGCAAAGATGTGTGGAGGGGGGGAGAGACTGGTAATATTAAAATGGCGGTGCGGGCTTGTTGGGCCGAAGGGCCTGTTTCCTGGGCCGTTTTTGTTCTTTATTTTCCCAAACCCCCACAGACACTTCCTCTTCCTACCCTCAGTTTCCTTTCTAAACAGCCGAGTTTTAGAATGAACTGCATTGCAGACAAATTTAGTGCAAAATATTATGGTCACTATTTCCCATAGGATTCATTACAGCGAGGTTATTAATTAAAGAACAAAGAAAATTACAGCGGCCTGCACCGACTATGCTGCCCTGACTGAAATAAAACCCCCTACCCTTCCGGGGACCATATCCCTCTATTCCCATCCTATTCATGGATTTGTCAAGGCGCCCCTTAAAAGTCACTACCTCCCCCAGCAGCGAGTTCCAGACACCCACCACCCTCTGTGTAAAAAATCTGCCTTGTACATCTCCTTTAAACCTTGCCCCTCACACCTTAAACCTGTGCCCCCCGAGTAATTGACTCTTCCACCCTGGGAAAAAGCTTCTGACTATCCACTCTGTCCATGCCCCTCATAATCTTATAGACTTCTATCAGGTCTCCCCTCAACCTCCGTCACTCCAGTGAGAACAAACCAAGTTTCTCCAACCTCTCCTCATAGCTAATGCCCTCCATACCAGGCAACATCCTGGTAAATCTTTTCTGTACCCTCTCCAAAGCCTCCACATCCTTCTGGTAGTGTGGTGACCAGAATTGAACACTATATTCCAAGTGCAGCCTCACTAAGGATCTATAAAGCTGCAACATGACTTGCCAATTTTTAAACTCAGTGCCCCGGTCGATGAAGGCAAGCATGCCGTATGCCTTCTTGACTACCTTCTCCACCTGCACTGCCACTTTCAGTGACCTGTGTACCTGTACATCCAGATCCCTCTGCCTATCAATACTCTTGAGGGTTCTGCCATTTACTGTATATTTCCTATCTGTATTAGACCTTCCAAAATGCATTACCTCACATTTGTCCGGATTAAACTCCATCTGCCATCTCTCTGCCCAAGTCTCCAGCTGATCTATATCCTGCTGTATTCTCTGATGGTCCTCATCACTATCCGCAAATCCACCAACCTTTGTGTCATCCGCAAACTTCCTAACCAATCCAGTTACATTTTCCTCCAAATCATTTATATATATTACAAACAGCAAAGGTCCAAGCACTGATCCCTGAGGAACACCACTTGTCACAGCCCTCCATTCAGAAACACACCCTTCCACTGCTACTCTCTGTCTCCTATGATCAAGCCAGTATTGTATCCACCTTGCCAGCTCACCTCTGATCCCATGTGACTTCACCTTCTGCACCAGTCTGCCATGAGGGACCTTGTCAAAGGCCTTACTGAAGTCCATGTAGACAACATCCACTGCCCTACCCTCATCAATCATCTTTGTCACTTCCTCGAGAAACTTGATCCAGTTAGTGAGACACAACCTCCCCCTTCACAAAACCATGTTGCCTCTCACTAATACATCCACTTATTTCCAAGTGGGAATAAATCCTGTCTCAAAGAATCCTCTCCAATAATTTCCCTACCACTGATGTAAGGCTCACCAGCCTGTAATTACCTGGATTATTCTTGCTAGCCTTCTTAAACAAAGAAACAACATTGGCTATTCTCCAATCCTCTGGGACCTCCCCTGTAGCCAGTGAGGATACAAAGATTTCTCTCAAGGCCCCAGCAATTTCCTCCCTTGCCTCTCTCAGTATTCTGGGGTATATCCCATCAGGCCCTGGGGACTTGTCTACCTTAATGTTTCTCAAGAACCCCAAAACTCCGCCTTTTTGATCTCAACATGACTCAAACTATCTACACATCCTTTCCCAGACTCATCAATCACCAAGTCCTTCTCTTTGGTGAATACTGGTACAAAAACCTCATTTAATACCTCACCCATTTCCTCTGGTTCCACACATAGATTCCCTCCCTTGTCCTTGAGTGGGCCAACCCTCTCCCTGGCTACCCTCTTGCTCTTTATATACGTGTAAAATGCCTTTTTATTTTCCTTAATCCTGCTGGCCAATGCTTTCTCATGACCCCTTTTAGCCCTCCTTACTCCTTGCTTAAATTTCTTTCTACTTTCCTTGTATTCCACACTTGCTTCATGTGTTCCCAACCTCCTGGCTTTGACAAATGCTTCCCTTTTCTCTTTGGCTAGGCTCACAATATCTCTTGTTATCCAGGATTCCCAAAACTTGCCATACTTATCCTTCATCCTTACAGGAATGTGCCGGTCCTGAATCCCTATCAACTTACACTTGAAAACCTCCCACATGCCAGATGCTGATTTGCCCTCAAACATCTGCCCCCAATCTACATTCTTCAGTTCCTGCCTAATATACAAGATTATGAGAGGCGTGGACAGAGTGGATAGACAGAAGCTTTTTCCCAGGGTGGAAGAGTCAATTACTAGGGGACACAGGTTTAAGGTGTGAGGGGCAAGGTTTAAAGGAGATATACCAGGCAGATTTTTTCCACAAGAGAGCAGTGGGTGCCTGGAACTCGTTTCCGAGGGAAGGTAGTGGAAGCGGATACAGTAGTGAGTTTTTAGGGGCGTATTGACAAATACATGAATAGGATGGGAATAGAGGGATATGGTCCCTGGAAGGGTAGGGGGTTTTAGTGCAATGGGACAGCATGGTCGGTGCAGGCTTGGAGGGCCGTAATTTTCTTTGTTAATACGGGGCAGCACAGCGGAACAGTGGTTAACATGGTTGCCTCAAAGCGCCAAGGACCCGGGTTCAATTCCCGGCTTGGGTCACTGTCTGTGTGAAGTCTGCATGTTCTCCCCATGTCATTGTGGGTTTCTTCCGGGTGCTCTGCTTTCCTCCCACAGTCTGAAAGACGTGCCAGTTAGGGTGCATTGACCCGAACAGGCGGTGGAGTGTAGTGACTGGGGGAATTTCACAGTAACTTCATTGCAGTGTTAATGTAAGCCTTACTTGTGACTAATAAGCTTTTACCTTCATTAGCCTTCCCCAGTTTAGCAGCTTCACTTGATCACACTGATCTTTACCCATCAGCACCGTAAAGATGGGATCTTTCACACTGTACAAAACTGAATCTAAAATAGCCCAATCACTGCTCGCTGCTTCAATGTCCTGCTCCAATAAGAAGTCTCACAACACCAGGTTAAAGTCCAACAGGTTGATTTGGTAGGAAAAACCATGAGCTTTCGGAGCGCTGGCTGTCCCTTTGTCAGATAAGTGGGAGACTCAGCTGATGAAGGGGCAGTGCTCCGAAAGCTCGTGGATTCTGCTACCAAATAAACCTGTTGGACTTTAACCTGGTGTTGTGAGACTTCTTACTGTGTTTACCCCAGTCCGACACTGACATCTCCACATCGTGACAGCTCCAGAAACCCAGCTGTCACACGTCCGCACCGACACTGCTCACCTCATGTCCAGGTTGCTTATTCGTGGACAGCGCCTGCAAATAGCCTTCACATCTGGAAATAGAGCAGAAAACCGGCATTGCATCGATACCCTCTCTCCAAACGGCCCCAAACATCTCCCCCCCCCCCCTCACCCTCTACCACATCTATCACTCCCCGGGGGCCTGAGAAGGGGCTGGGGAGGGCTGGGCCGGGAGCGGAGGGAGGGGCCGGGAGCGGAGGGAGGGGCCGGGAGCGGAGGGAGGGGCCGGGAAGGGTATGTGTGAGTATTGGTGGGGGGAGGGAAGGGGAGTGTGTGAGTATTGGTGGAGGGAGGGGTGTGTGAGAGTATTGTGGGGAGTGTGTGAGTATTGGGGAGGGGGAGTGGGGAGTGGTGGTGGTGGGTGGGTGTGTGAGTAATGGGGGGGGGGTGAGTATTTGGGGGGGGTGTGAGTATTTGGGGGGGGGTGAGTATTGGGGGGGGGTGAGTATTGGGGGGTATGGGGGGGTGAGTATTGGGGGGGGTGAGTATTGGGGGGGGTGAGTATTGGGGGGGGTGAGTATTGGGGGGGGTGAGTATTGGGGGGGGTGAGTATTGGGGGGGGTGAGTATTGGGGGGGGTGAGTATTGGGGGGGGTGAGTATTGGGGGGTGAGTATTGGGGGGGGTGAGTATTGGGGGGGGTGAGTATGGGGGGGGTGAGTATTGGGGGGGGTGAGTATTGGGGGGGTGAGTATTGGGGGGGGGTGAGTATTGGGGGGGGGTGTGAGTATTGGGGGGGGTGAGTATTGGGGGGGGTGAGTATTGGGGGGGGGTGAGTATTGGGGGGGGTGAGTATTGGGGGGGGGTGAGTATTGGGGGGGGGTGAGTATTGGGGGGGGGGTGAGTATTGGGGGGGGTGAGTATTGGGGGGGGGTGAGTATTGGGGGGGGGGGTGAGTATTGGGGGGGGGTGAGTATTGG
>NW_027650252.1:112500-125959 GCF_965287045.1 Carcharhinus amblyrhynchos | reverse complement strand
GTCTCTCTGTCCCCCCCCGTCTCTCTGTCCCCCCCCGTCCTCTCTGTCCCCCCCCGTCTCTCTGTCCCCCCCCCGTCTCTCTGTCCCCCCCCGTCTCTCTGTCCCCCCCCGTCTCTCTGTCCCCCCCCGTCTCTCTGTCCCCCCCCGTCTCTCTGTCCCCCCCCGTCTCTCTGTCCCCCCCCCGTCTCTCTGTCCCCCCCCCGTCTCTCTGTCCCCCCCCGTCTCTCTGTCCCCCCCCGTCTCTCTGTCCCCCCCCGTCTCTCTGTCCCCCCCCGTCTCTCTGTCCCCCCCCGTCTCTCTGTACCCCCCGGTCTCTCTCTCCCCCCCTGTCTCTCTCTCCCCCCCTGTCCCCCTCTGTCTCTCTGTCCCCCTCTGTCTCTCTGTCCCCCTCTGTCTCTCTGTCCCCCTCTGTCTCTCTGTCCCCCTCTGTCTCTCTGTCCCCCTCTGTCTCTCTGTCCCCCTCTGTCTCTCTCTCCCCCTCTGTCTCTCTCTCCCCCTCTGTCTCTCTCTCCCCCTCTGTCTCTCTCTCCCCCTCTGTCTCTCTCTCCCCCCTGTCTCTCTCTCCCCCCCTGTCCCCCTCTGTCTCTCTGTCCCCCTCTGTCTCTCTGTCCCCCTCTCCCCCCTGTCCCCCTCTGTCTCTCTGTCCCCCTCTGTCTCTCTGTCCCCCTCTGTCTCTCTGTCCCCCCTCTGTCTCTCTGTCCCCCTCTGTCTCTCTGTCCCCCTCTGTCTCTCTGTCCCCTCTGTCTCTCTCTCCCCCTCTGTCTCTCTCTCGCCCTCTGTCTCTCTCTCCCCCTCTGTCTCTCTCTCCCCCTGTCTCTCTCTCCCCCCGTCCCCCTCTGTCTCTCTGTCCCCCTCTGTCTCTCTGTCCCCCTCCTGTCCCCCTCTGTCTCTCTGTCCCCCTCTGTCTCTGTCCCCCTCTGTCCCCCTCTGTCTCTCTGTCCCCCTCTGTCTTCTCTGTCCCCCTCTGTCTCTCTCTCTCCCCTCTGTCTCTCTCTCCCCTCTGTCTGTCTCTCTCCCCCTCTGTCTGTCTCTCTCCCCCTCTGTCTGTCTCTCTCCCCCTCTGTCTGTCTCTCTCCCCCTCTGTCTGTCTCTCTCCCCCTCTGTCTGTCTCTCTCCCCCTCTGTCTGTCTCTCTCCCCCTCTGTCTCTCTCTCTCTCCCCTCGTGTCTCTCTCCCCCCTCTGTCTGTCTCTCTCCCCCTCTGCCTGTCTCTCTCCCCCTCTGCCTGTCTCTCTCCCCCTCTGCCTGTCTCTCTCCCCCTCTGCCTGTCTCTCTCCCCCTCTGCCTGTCTCTCTCCCCCTCTGCCTGTCTCTCTCCCCCTCTGCCTGTCTCTCTCCCCCTCTGCCTGTCTCTCTCCCCCTCTGCTGTCTCTCTCCCCCTCTGCTGTCTCTCTCCCCCTCTGCCTGTCTCTCTCCCCCCTCTGTCTGTCTCTCTCCCCCTCTGTCTCTCTCTCTCCCCCTCTGTCTCTCTCTCTTCTCTCTCCCTCTCCCTCTGTCTCTCTCCCCCTCTCTCCCCCTCTGTCTCTCTCTCTCTCTCTCTCTCTCTGTCTCTCTCTCTCTGTCTCTCTCTCTCTCTGTCTCTCTCTCTCTCTGTCTCTCTCTCTCTCTGTCTCTCTCTCTCTCTCTCTCTCTCTCTCTCCCTCTCTCTCTCTGTCCCTCTCTCTCAAGATCCTCGCCTCTGTTTCCCCCACTCCCCATTCGATTTCCTGTCTCAATTCTCTCCCTCAGTGCAGCTCACGGACGTTCACTAAGTGAAAGCTCACTGCCAGGGGTCATCGTGAGAGGAAAGCTGGCTGGGTGATCACAGTCAGGGTCAAGGGTCAAATTTAGGGTCTTGGGTCACTAGCCGGGTCCAGGGAATTTTAGAGACTGAGTTGATGGGTCACCAGCTGGGTGGTAGCCAGTGCTGAAGGGGTTTAATGCGAACATCAGAGATCCCACAGCTGGAAGGTTAGTGATGTCAGCCTTTCCTGGCACCATCATTTATCATTGTACCACTTAATCGTTCCAATCAGTTTCTAATTACCCTTTTTTAACAATTGGTAAAATATATCTTTGCACCTCTTCTGAAATAAATTGCATTAGTGTTACACTAAAAGGGCAGCTTTAGGGACAGTTTAAAAGACGTGGGTTAGGTGGATTGGCCGTGCTAACTTCTCCTTCCGTATACCCGAACAGGTGCTGGAGTGTGGCAACTAGGTGATTTTCACAGTAACTTCATTGCAGTGTGAATGTAAGACACTAATAAATAAACTTTAAAAAAAAACTTTCCAGGGTGTTCGGCACCTAAAACTTCCAGCAACTGACAACGTCCCACACCGTACCCCAGCAAATGGAGGGCCAACAGTGCGGCGCTCCCTCGGCACTGACCCTCCCTCGGCGCGGCGCTCCCTCGGCACTGACCCTCCCACGGTGCGGCGCTCCCTCGGCACTGACCCTCCCACAGTGCGGCGCTCCCTCAGCACTGACCCTCCCACGGTGTGGCACTCCCTCGGCACTGACCCTCCCACGGTGCGGCGCTCCCTCGGCACTGACCCTCCCACGGTGCGGCGCTCCCTCGGCACTGACCCTCCCACGGTGCGGCACTCCCTCGGCACTGACCCTCCACGGTGCGGCGCTCCCTCGGCACCGACCCTCTGACAGGACGTTGCTTCTTCAATGCTCACTCTCCATCACCTTGACTCTCCTGGGTCTCTCCAAAGTGTGGCACTATTTACATACCCTTCCCTCCATGTGTCCCGCTCACCATTCCTGTCACTGGGCCATGGTCCTGTCACTTGTTTTGAGCTGGGAGGGGTGGCTCGATGACCAGAGGGGCCTCAGAATTGAAGAGAGTTGATCGATGACCCAGATCCGGGGAGTTGTGGATCATTTTATTGCTTCAGTGTGCGTCTGATTGAGAATTTTCCCCTGAATGTTCGGTGCGACGTGCATCAAATTCCCAGGATTCAGCAAGGAGAGAATGACCATCATTCCCACCTGGAGGAGGCATCGTAATTCCAGTGGCTGTGGCCCGCTCTACCACCTGTACAGATGTGAAAGTGGAAAAGAGTGTGGAGAATGGGGACAAGGTGGCGATCATGTGGCAGTGGCACGCACCCCCTTTAACACAGCAGAACTCGGAACTGGAATGGACCCCCAGACACACACCCACACACACCTTAACACATACATCTCACGCACCCCCAGACGCGTGCTGGTACGCAGACACCCCAGCACACACATTCCCAGACACACCCACGCTCACATCCTCCAGACACACCCCCAACACGCCCACACACCCCAACACACTCATCTGCCCACGCACACCTCCCGGACGCACCCCTCCCCAGACACATACCCACCCCTCCTCTCACACACCCACCCCAAACACATGCCCTCCCCACACGCAGACACACACTACCAGACCCATTTACCAGCACTTGTCCCATCACCCTGAATGTTCTGATGTGCCAAGTGCTCATCCAGGTACTTTTTAAAGGACGTGAGGCAACCCACCTCCACCCCCCTCCCAGGCAGCGCAGGCCAGACCCTCACCACCCTCTGGGTAAAAAGATTTTCTTCGTACCCCCTAAACCTCCTGTCCCCTCACCTTGAACTTACGCTGCCTCGTAACTGACCCTTCAACTAAGGGGAACAGCTGCTCCCTATCCAGCCTGTCCATGTCCCTCAGGCTTCTCTGCTCCAACGAAAACAACTCAAACCTATCCAACCTCTCTTCATAACTTCAATGTTCCATCCCAGGCAGCATCCTGGTGAATCTCCTCTGCACCCTGTCCAGTGCAATCACATCCTGCCTATAATGTGGTGATTGGAACTGCACTCAATGCTCTAGCTGTGACCTCACCAAACTTCTATACAACTCCAACACGACCTCCCTGCTTTTGAAGTCTCCTGGACTCCGGTCCTCTTGTAATGAACTTACAAACCCTCCTCTCCCTTTCACTGACTGGTGTACAAGGACATCCAGATCCCTTTATACACCCACACTTCCACCCACAAGTTCCCCTCCAAACCACACGGCACCCCGATTTTCAATACGTGCCGGGGCTAAGAGGAGGCTGTAGAATTGGGACGGAGTGCACCTGGACCAGTGAGCTGGTAAATTGGATAGCCAGGTCAATAGGGTGTTAAACTAAATAGGCAGGAGAGGTGGGTCATTGCTGGGGAGAGTTAATGATCAGAATTAATGATAACCGGAGGCCGACAAGAAGGGATAGAAAAGTGTACCAGGATTAGAGGAAGGAACAAAAGAAGGGATTAAGCAAAAAGATCAAAGAAAGCACACTTGCCATCATTGGTCAGGGCATTGAGTATAAAAATTGGCAGGTCAGACTGCAGCTGTACAGAACCCCAGTTAGGCTTCAGTTGGAATATTGTGTTCAATTCTGGTCACCACACTACCAGGAGGATGTGGATGCTTTGGAGAGGGTACAGAAGAGGATGTTGCCTGGTTTGGAGGGTATTAGCTATGAGGGGAGGTTGGATACACTCGGTTTGTTCTCGCTGGAACGATGGAGGTTGACAAGATTATGAGTGGCACGGACAGAGTGGATAGTCAGATCCTCTGAGGCTAGAAAAGTCAAGCACTAGGGGACATAGGTTTAAGGTGCGTGGGGAATGGTTTAGAGGAGATGTGCGAGGTAAGTTTTTTAACAGAGGGTGGTGAATGTCTGGAACGCACTACCCGGAGAGGCGGTGGGAGCAGATACAATAGCAACATTTAAGAGACAACTAGACAAATACATGAATAGAATGGGAGTGGAAGGATATGGACTCTGAGAGTGCGTACAGTTTTAGTTAGGAGGCGTCATGATTGGCGCAGGCTTGGAGGGCCGAAGGGCCTGTTCCTGTGCTGTACTGTCCTTTGCTCTTTATCAGAATTCCTGCAATATTCACCAAGGCTCAATTGACAGCATACATTCAGTTAAGTGGGTATGGAGTAATGTCAATTGCAGCGACGTGGTTACAAGGTGACCCAGCGCTGGAAACCTGCGCATTCAAGGCTGTCTGATGAGCAGGTAGGAAGGAAAAGCAGGCGGGATAGCAAATTGATACGGGATGCGCGACCAGTGAGAAATGATCTCGGCTCAGCAGATCAAGATGGAGAATCAGTTGGGGTGGACATCAGCAATGGAAAGGGACCGGAGGGAGTGGTTTATAGGTTCCGTGGCAGTCACTACACTGTAGGACAGAGTGGGAAACAAGATTTAATGGAGACTTGGGAGGCATAGAAAAAGGACAACAATAATCCTTGATCTTCTTATAGATTGGGTGAATCAAGTTGTCCCCTGGAGGAGGGGTTCATAGAGTGTATTTGAGTGTTTCTTGTTTCTGGAACCAATCAGGAAATAGGGTAACATAATAAGACAGAATTAAGTCCTGACCTCATAGGTTCTCAAAGTAAGAGTGATCATAACATCGCAGAATTGTACGTTCAATTTGAGGCTGAGAAACTGGGGTCTTACCCTTCTAATTACCTTTATTTAAGTGGAGGCAGATGGTCCGAGACAAAGCAGCAGTGGCAGACACTTGAGGGAATATCAGATAATCCTCAACAGAAATCCATTCAGTTGAGAAGGAAGGACGCCACAAGAAGAATTCATCTTCCATGGCTAACTGAAGATGGTACCAAACTGAAATTTAGGAGTAACAGGATTACAGAGTACTGGGCTAACAGAAAGACTCTTGGTAGTGTGAATGAGCAGAGAGATCTCGGTGTACATCAGCATAGATCCCTGAAAATTGGCACCCAGTTTGATAGGGTTGTTAAGAAGGCATACGGTGTGTTACCTTTTATTGGTAGAGGGATTGAGTTTTGGCACTGTGAGATCATGTTGCAGCTGTACAAAACTCTGGTGCGGCTGCACTGGGAGTATTGCGTACAGTTCTGGTCGCCACATTATAGAAAAGATGTGGAAGCATTGGAAAGGGTGCAGAGGAGATTTACCAGGATGTTGCCTGGTATGGTGGGAAGGTCTTATGAGGAAAGGCTGAGGGACTTGAGGTTATTTTCAATGGAGAGAAGAAGGTTACGAGGGGACCTGATTGAGGCATATAAGGTGATCAGAGGGTTAGATAGGGTGGACAGTGAGAGCCTTTTTCCTCAGATGGTGATGGCTAACACGAGGGGACATAGCTTTAAATTGAGGAATGATAAATATAGGACGGATGTCAGAGGTAGGTTCTTTACTCAGAGGGTAGTAAGGGCGTGGAATGCCCTGCCTGCGGCAGTTGTGGACTCGCCAACTTTAAGGGCGTTCAAATGGTCATTGGATATGCATATGGATAACATTGGAATAGTTTAGGTTAGAGGGTCATTGGATTGGTTCCACTGGTCAGCGCAACATTGAGGGCCGAAGGGCCTGTACAGGCGCTGTAATGTTCTATGAAATAAAAGTTGAACAACATTGCAAAGAGTCATGCATTATCAGAATGAGGGACAATGTTACACCTGTCCAACACGGGACTGCAGCAGGTTCAAGATGGTGGCTCGCCACCCCCTTCTCAAGGGGCAATTAGCCATGGGCAATAGGCATTAGTTTTGGTGGTAACCCTCTCTGCATTGAGTGACCCATTCCCACATTGTTAAGTCTCTCTCTCACTCTCCCTCTCTCAGAGTCGAACCCTCAACACAAAGGCAAAATATACCCACCCTGAAACATCACCAGAACCTGTCCCAGCTCATCAGCTGCTGAAGGCTTCACACCCAGGCACCATTATGCCAATCACTAAAGTACACTTCAGCTCATTCACAACACTCCTGCCCTTCAATCCTAACTCACACAGAGCCCACATTTTCACCCATCACTGTGTCCTCTGACCTCCGATACTCCGGTCTCACAATGCCTCCATTCTAAAATACACAACTTCAAACCCCTTCCTACCCTCACCTCCTCCCTCTATATAACCTCCTCCAGCCCCTACAACCCTCCCTATCTCTGTAACCTCCTCCAGGCCCTACAACCCTCCCTATCTCTGTAACCTCCTCCAGGCCCTACAACCCTCCCTATCTCTGTAACCTCCTCCAGCCCCTACAACCCTCCCTATCTCTGTAATCTCCTCCAGGCCCTACAACCCTCCCTATCTCTGTAACCTCCTCCAGCCCCTACAACCCTCCCCATCTCTGTAACCTCCTCCAGCTCCTAAACCCTCCCTATCTCTGTAACCTCCTCCAGGCCCTACAACCCTCCCTATCTCTGTAACCTCCTCCAGGCCCTACAACCCTCCCTATCTCTGTAACCTCCTCCAGGCCCTACAACCCTCCCTATCTCTGTAACCTCCTCCAGCCCCTACAACCCTCCCTATCTCTGTAACCTCCTCTAGCCTCTACAACCCTCCCTATCTCTGTAACCTCCTCCAGCCCCTACAACCCTCCCTATCTCTGTAACCTCCTCTAGCCTCTACAACCCTCCCTATCACCTCCAACACTTCTACTTTCTCAGAAGACGAAGGAAATTTGGCATGTCAGCTACGATTCTCACCAACTTTTACAGATACAACCAGAAAGAATGCTTTCAATGGTGTATCACAGCTTGGTCTGGGCTCCTGCTCTGCCCAAGGTCACAAGGAATTACAAAAGGTCGTGAATGTAGCCCAATCCATCACACAAACCAGCCTCCCATCCATTGACTCTGTCTACACATCCCGTTGCCTCGGCAAAGCAGCCAGGATAATCAAGGACCCCACGCACCCCGGACATTCTCTCTTCCACCTTCTTCCTTCGGGGAAAAGATACAAAAGTCTGAGGTCACGGACCAACCAACTCAAGAACAGCTTCTTTCCTGCTGGTATCAGACTTTTGAATGGACCTACCTCGCATTAAGTTGATCTTTCTCTGCACCCTAGCTATGACTGTAGCACTACATTCTGCACTCTCTCCTTTCCTTCTCTATGAATGGTATGCTTTGTCTGTATAACGTGCAAGAAACAATACTTTTCACTGTGTGTTAATACATTTGACAATAATAAATCAAATCAAATCTCTCTAACGTCCCCCAGTTCCTATAACCCTCCCTAGCTCTGTAACCTCACCCCCCAGCCATCCCTATCTCTGTAACCTCCTCCAACACTCCCTATCTCTCTAATCTCATCCAAACTCTACGCCTCTCCCTATCTCTGTAACCGCCTCCATCTCCTACAACCCTCCTTATCTCTGTAACCTCCTCCAGCTCCTACAACCCTCCCTATCTCTGTAACCTCCTCCAGCCCCTACAACCCTCCCTATCTCTGTAACCTCCTCCAGCCCCTACAACCCTCCCTATCTCTGTAACCTACTCCAGCCCCTACAACCTTCCCTATTTCTATAGCTTGGCGGGCTCCTAAGCTCTGGAATTCCCTCCCTATCCCTCTCCATCTCTCTTTCTCTCTCTTTCCGTCTTCACCTTTGAGAAAGCCAGCGATATTTTTATTAGCTGCTGTTAGCATCTTCCCCTTTGCCTGGCTGTCTGAGATTATGTTGCTGTCCAACATTCCAGAGGATTTTTCTGACACTTCCTGGTATTTTGCCTGACAGGTACACTGTGTGTGTCAGTGTGTGTGTGTGTGTCGTGTGGGTGTCTGTCTGTGTCAGTGAGTCTGGGTGTCAGAGTGTAGGGGAGTGTGTCTGGGTGGGAGAGTGTGTCAGTGAGAGTGTGTGCCTAGGATGTCAGTGTGTATGGGGCAGCGTGTGTGTGTGTGTCAGTGTGTGCGGTAGAGTGAGAATGTGTACGTGAAAGAGTGTGTGTGTGTGTGTGTGTGTGTGTGTGTGTTTTTGAGAGTGTCAGTGTGTGTGTGAGAGTGAGTGTATGTGTGAGAGAGAGTGAGTGTATCTGTTTGTGTGTGTGTGTGTGTGTGTTTGGGTGCCTGTGTGTGTGTGTCTGGTTGTCAGTGTCTGTGTGTGTGTGTTTGGGTGCCTGTGTGTGTGTGTGTGTGTGTTTGGGTGCCTGTGTGTGTGTGTGTGTTTGGGTGCCTGTGTGTGTGTGTGTGTGTGTGTGTGTTTGGGTGCCTGTGTGTGTGTGTGTGTGTGTGTGTATGTGTGTTTGGGTGCCTGTGTGTGTGTGTGTGTGTGTGTGTGTGTGTCTGGTTGTCAGTGTGTGTGTGTGTGTGTGTCTGGTTGTCAGTGTGTGTGTGTGTTTGGGTGTCAGTGTGAATGGGGGAGTGAGAGAGCGGAGTGCCTGGGAGCAGTGGGGAGGTGGGTTTGGACTCTGTGTCCTTGATGGATTATCTGTCAGGTCCGAGCTGAGCGCTGTCTGGGCTGTGCTGCAGAGAGCCTGCAGTGAGAAGCAGCACCTCTGCGTGACGCCAGGGCCACCTCCTGGCCTGCAGCTCAGGCTGTGTCTCCAGCTGGCACTGCTACCCTCTGCTCTCCGCCACCCCCTCCCCCTGCCCCCTCGCCGCGATGCTGGCCGCGAGGGAGGTGGCACATCTTTACCAGACGGACTTTGTGAGGAACGCGCGGGCAGTGGCCGCCCTGTGGGCTGTCTGCACGCTCTGCTTCGCCGTGCTGGAAGTGGTGGTGCTGATCGAGCCGGCCTGGGTGCGGAGCGGGGCAGGCCCAGGCCCCACTGGCAGCTTTGGCCTCTTCGAGGTGTGCCTGGAGACGGAGTGGCTGCCCCAGTGCCAGGGCTCCGTGGCCAGCCTGTCGCCGGTTCCCTCCTTCGAGACGGCGGCTGTCTTTGTCTGCATGGCCCTGGTTTTGGTGCTGGCCAGCATCTGCTGCTGCTTCGGCCTGTACCGCTGCGGCAGCCCCGCCACGGTTTACAAGGTGTGCGCCTGGCTCCAGTTCTCTGCTGGTATGGACCGTTTCCCTCTCCCTAAACCCTCACACTCGTGCCTCTCTAGCTGCTCCGCGCTTGCCCACTAATCGTGCGCCCGTCGACGGGGCTGTGAATCAGGAAAGCCCCAGGCTCCAATCTCGGCCTACGTCGAGTTAGCCTCATCTAACCCGGTGTGCGACGTTCTGTTAGGCAGGAAAAGCTCAGGCTCCAAACTCGGCCTACATCGAGTTAGCCTCATCTAACCTGGTGCGTGTGGTTCTGATAGGGCAGGAAAAGCTCAGGCTTCAATCATGGCCTACATCGAGTTAGCCTCATCTAACCTGGTGCGTGTGGTTCTGATAGGGCAGGAAAAGCTCAGGCTTCAATCATGGCCTACATCCAGTTAGCCTCATCTAACTCAGTGTACATGGTTCTGTTAGGCAGGAAAAGCTCAGGCTTCAATCATGGCCTACATCCAGTTAGCCTCATCTAGCCCAGAATGCATGGTTCTGATAGGGCAGGAAAAGCTCAGGCTTCAATCATGGCCTACATCGAGTTAGCCTCATCTAACTCAGTGTACATGGTTCTGTTAGGCAGGAAAAGCTCAGGCTTCAATCATGGCCTACATCCAGTTAGCCTCATCTAGCCCGGAATGCATGGTTCTGATAGGGCAGGAAAAGCTCAGGCTTCAATCATGGCCTACATCGAGTTAGCCTCATCTAACCCGGTGTATGTGGTTCTGACTGGGCAGGAAAAGCTCAGGCTCCAAGCTCGGCCTATGTTGAGTAATTCCTGGTGTGCTTCTGAGAGGTCAGGATTAGACTGAGTTCTTATCTCGGCTTATCGGTCAAATTACAGCTTTAATTGTCTAACCCAGTGCGGTACAGAGCCCCAGACACAGGCTAGGGGAAGCTCAGGCTCCTCCCTCTGCCTTGCCGACCTACAGCCCCAACCCCCCCGGCAACCCCACCAACCCCAGGCAAGTTTTGATCTATGACCGGGGGGGAAATGGTGGGTTTGAGGCTGGGGAGGGGGGGCGCAGTGGGGTTTTGGGGGGGGGGGGGGGTTAGTGTGGAGCTGCCATATTTCCCTCAATGCCCTCCATGTTTACAGAAAAGTCGTGTGTTCAAGCTTGATTGACTCAAATGTGCAGACAATGATTTGATGGGCAGAATGGACTCCTTGAGTCTGCTACAGCAGAACAGGAGGAGCCATTCAGCTCCTCCCAAGCCTGTTACACAGAATCATAGAACCCAACAGTGTAGAAGGAGGCCATTTGGCCCACTGGGTCTGTACTGACCCCAATCCCAGCCAGGCCCTATCTCCATAACCCCATTAATTTACCCTCGCTCATCCCCCTGACACCAAGTGGCAATTTAGTGCGGCCAATCCACCTAACCCGCACATCTTTGGACTGTGAGAGGAAACTGGAGCACCCGGAGGAAACCCATGTAGACACGGGGAGAATGTGCAAACTCCACGCAGACGGTGACCCGAGCCGGGAATCGAACCCGGGTCCCTGGCACTGAGAGGCAGCAGCGCTCACCACTGTGCCGTTGTGTCACCCGGGAACGGGCGGAGGCCCATTAGAGATTGGGGTTATTTGTTCCTCAGAGCAGTCAGTGAGAGACTCCCATGAGCACCTGGGGAGTGGGTGGGTGGATAGGGGGCGGGGAAGAGGGCGGCCATCTTGGGGTGTGCAGGCTTCAACGTTCTCCGCTAGGCCTCAGTCCTTCAATCTCTCTCTGCCTCTCTCTCTCTCGCTGCCCCTTTCTCCCGAAACCTTATCGAGTTAATCGGAGGGCGCAAAGATTTCTCTCCTCGATTCCTCCTAATTCCTAACACTGCCTAACCAGACCCTGTTTCTGACGTCACCAACCGCACCCCCAAAACCACCCCGAGGACAAACGCTCGAAGCATTTATCCGGAACCTTCACTCCTGAGTCGTCCACAAAGCCTGAAGGGAAGAGAAGGCTGGGTGGGTGTGGGTAGGGCCCGTGAGGGGGTGAGGTGGGGTGGGGTGGGGGGGGGTGGTGCTGTGGTCCGACCTGGTTGAGGTCTTTAAGATGATGAAAGGGGCCTTCGGTATGGTTGACGTACAGAAAATGTTTCTGCTGCGCGTCCTGGGTACGGAGGCGGCACGGCGGTTCGCACTGCTGCCCCCACGGCGCCCAGGACCCGGGTTCGATTCCCGGCAGGGGTCACCGTCTGTGTGGAGTCTGCACATTCTCCCCGTGTCTGCGTGGGTTCCCTCCCACGCTCCAAAGATGTGCGGGTTGGGTGGATTGGCCGTGCTAAATCGACTTTAGTGGCAGGAGGACTAGCTGTAGGGTAAGCGTGCGGAGTTATGAGGCCTAGGTGGGATTGTGGTCAGTTCAGACTCGATGGACTGAATGGCCTCCTTTTGCACTGTAGGAGTCTATGAGACGATCACTAATAAACCCATTGCGGGGGGGTCCGTGGGGGGAATTATGGAGAAATCCCTTTCCCCGGAGAGTGAGGAAGTCACTCCCACAGGGAATAGTTGAGGTGAATCCGGTTGATGTGTTTAAGGGGAGGGGGAGAAGTGAAGGAACGGCCGATATATTTCCAAGGTGGGATGGGGTGTGTGTAGGGACGGGGTGGGTGGGGGACTTGCGGGCAGTGAGTGTTCCCCATGGTGTCCGCTGCCCTTGTCCGTCTAGGGGGTAGAGGTGGTGGGTTTGGGCGGCGCTGTTGAAGGAGCCTTGGCGAGTCGCTGCGGTGCATCTTGTAGACGGTACACACTGCTGTCACTGTGCGTCGCTGGGGGAGGGGGTGAGTGTCGAGGGTGGGGGTGGTGGCGGTATTGACATCCTGAGGCCTGGGCATTCTCCTTTTGGAGACTGAACCCGAGGGGGTGGTGGTGGGGGTGGGTATCCCCTCAGGTGGGGCGGGGAGATGGTGGAATCTTGCTGTGCGCACTGTTGGTTCAACCCAACACTGAGCACATTCTGAGAAAGTGCGGAGACTCTGAAAGGTTAGTATCAAACTCTAACTCTTTATCTCTCTGTCTCTCTCTATCTCTGTCTGTCTGTATCTTTCTGTCTTTCCCTCCATCTCTGTCTCTCTCTCTCTGTCTCTCTCTCTCTCTCTCTCTGTCTCTCTCTCTCTGTCTCTCTCTCTCTGTCTCTCTCTCTCTGTCTCCCCCCACCCCCCCCACGTTGTGTGTTATCTCGGTGCCAGCCAGTTGCCAGGCGCTGGGGTGTGTGGTATTCCCAGATGGTTGGGAGACTCCCGAGGTGCAGCAGTTGTGTGGGTCGAGCGCAGGGAGTTACTCGCTGGGCAGGTGTGCCATCCACTGGGCCTTCGTACTGGCCATCCTGGGGATCCTGGACGCCCTGGTACTCTCCGTGTTGGCCTTCGTGCTGGCAAATCGACAGGACGCCCTGCTCCCAGAGGACTTCGAATCCTGCCGGAAGAGTAAGTGCCGACTGCGGGGGAGGGGAGGCTGGGAGGGCCCGGGATGGGGGGGTAGGAGTCTTCCGGGAGGGGTCCTTGGGGAGGGAGGGAGTGGGGGGTTCTCAGGGAGGGAGGGAGTGGGGGGGTCTAGGGCTGGAGGGAGTAGGGGGGTCTCGGAGTGGAGGGAGAGGGAGGCTTAGGGAGAGAGGGACAGGGGGATCCAGTTGGGAGGGAGTGGAGGGTCTCGGGGAGGGAAGGAGTTGGGGGGGGTCTAGGGGTGGAGGGAGTAGGGGGGTCTCGGAGTG